>NW_023270469.1:35361047-35430855 GCF_011800145.1 Mirounga leonina
AAAGAAAGAAAGAAAGAAAGAAAGAAAGAAAGAAAGAAAGAAAGAAAAGGAAAGGAAAGAAAGAAAAATTAACAGATATGTGAATTCTTAATCCTCTTTATTTGACCCATCCCCTAACCACCTCTCCTCTAGCACTCCAAGTTTGTTCTCTGTATTTAAGAGTTTTGTTTTTTTGTCTCTTTTTATCTTTGTTTTCTTTTGTTTTGTAAATTCCACATACGAATGATATCATACAGTATTTGTCTTTCACTGACTGACTTTATTTGAATTAGCATTATACATTCTAGGTCCATCCATGTTGTTGCAGATGGCAAGATCTCATTCTTTTTTATGACTAATATACCATTTTATATATATATATATATATATATATATATATATATATGTATATATATATCTCACATCTCCATTCATTCATTCATCTATCAATGGGACACATGGTTTGCTTCATATCTTGGCTGTTGTACATAATCAAGCAGTAAACATAGGAGTGTACATATCTTTTCAACTTAGTGTTTTTGTTTTCTTTGGGTAAATACCCAAGAGCGGAATTACTGGATCATGTGGTAATTCTATTTTTTTTTATTTTTTTATTATTATGTTAATCCCCATACACTACATCATTAGTTTTACATATAGTGTTCCATGATTCATTGTTAGTGCGTAACACCCAGTGCTCCATGCAGAACGTGCCCTCCTCAATACCCATCACCAGGCTAACCCACTCTCCCACCTCCCTCCCCCCTAAAACCCTCAGTTTGTTTTTCAGAGTCCATCGTCTCTCATGATTCGTCTCCTCCTCCGATTTCCCCCCTCATTCTTCCCCTCCTGCTAACTTCTTTTTTTTTTCTTAACATATATTGCATTATTTGTTTCAGAGGTACAGATCTGAGATTCAAGTCTTGAACAATTCACACCGCTTACCAGAGCACATACCCTCCCCAGTATCTATCACCCAGTCACCCCATCCCTCTCACCCCACCCCCCACTCCAGCAACCCTCAGTTTCTTTCCTGAGATTAAGAACTCCTCATATCAGTGAGGTCATATGATACATGTTTTTCTCTGTTAGACTTATTTCTCTCAGCATAATACCCTCCAGTTCCATCCACATCATTGAAAATGGCAAGATATCATTCCTTTTGATGGCTGCATAATATTCCATTGTATATATATACCACATCGACTTTATCCATTCGTCTGTCGATGGATATCTTGACTCTTTCCACAGTTTGGCTATTGTGGACATTGCTGCTATAAACATCGGGGTGCACGAACCCCTTCGGATCCCTACATTTGTATCTTTGGGGTAAATACCCAGTAGTGCAATTTCTGGATCATAGGGTAGCTCTATTTTCAACTTATTGAGGAACCTCTATACTGTTTTCCAGAGTGGCTGCACCAGTTTGCATTCCCACCAAGAGTGTAGGAGGGTTCCCCTTTAGCCGCATCCCCGACAACATCTGTCATTTCCTGACTTGTTAATTTTAGCCATTCTGACTGGTGTGAGGTGGTATCTCATTGAGGTTTTGATTTGGATTTCCCTGATGCCAAATGATATTGAACACTTTTTCATGTGTCTCTTGGCCATTTGGATGTCTTCTTTGGAAAAATGTCTGTTCATGTCTTCTGCCCATTTCTTGATTGGATTCTTTGTTCTTTGGGTGTTGAGTTTGATGAGTTCTTTATAGATTTTGGATACTAGCCCTTTATCTGGTATGTCATTTGCAAATATCTTCTCCCATTCTGTTGGTTGTCTTTTGGTTTTGTTGACTGTTTCTTTTGCTGTGCAAAAGCTTTTTATCTTGATGAAGTCCCAATAGTTCATTTTTGCCCTTGCTTCCCTTGCCTTTGGCAATATTTCTAGGAAGAAGTTGCTGAGGCTGAGGTCGCAGAGGTTGCTGCCTGTGTTCTCCTTTAGGATTTCGATGGACTCCTGTCTCACATTGAGGTCTTTCAACCATTTTGAGTCTATTTTTGTGTGTGGTCTAAGGAAATGGACCAGTTTCATTCTTCTGCATGTGGCTATCCAATTTTCCCAACACCATTTGTTCGAGAGACTGTCTTTTTTCCATTGGACATTCTTTCCTGCTTTGTCAAAGATCAGTTGACCATAGAGTTGAGGGTCCATTTCTGGGCTCTCTATTCTGTTCCAATGATCGATATGCCTGTTTTTGTGCCAGTACCATACTGTCTTGATGATGACAGCTTTGTAATAGAGCTGGAAGTCCGGAATTGTGATGCCGCCAGCTTTGCTTTTCTTTTTCAACATTCCTCTGGCTATTCGGGATCTTTCCTAGTTCCATACAAATTATAGGATGATTTGTTCCATTTCTTTGAAAAAAGTGGATGGTATTTTGATGGGGAGTGCATTGAATGTGTAGATTGCTCTAGGTAGCATTGACATCTTCACAATATTTGTTCTTCCAATCCATGAACATGGAACGTTTTTCCATTCCTTTGTGTCTTCCTCAATTTCTTTCATGAGTATTTTACAGTTTTCTAAGTACAGATCCTTTGCCTCTTTGTTAGATTTATTCCTAGGTATCTTATGGTTTGGGTGGAATTGTAAATGGGATCAACTCCTTAATTTCTCTTTCTTCTGTCTTGCTGTTGGTGTATAGGAATGCCACTGATCTCTGTGCATTGATTTTATATCCTGCCACATGACTAAATTCCTGTATGAGTTCTAGCAGTTTTGGGGTGGAGTCTTTGGGGTTTTCCACATAAAGTATCATATCATCTGCAAACAGTGAGAGTTTGACTTCTTCTTTGCCGATTTGGATGCCTTTTCTTTTTGTTGTCTGATTACTGTGGCTAAGACTTCCAATACTATGTTGAATAGCAGTGGTGATAGTGGACATCCCTGCCTCATTCCTGACCCTAGGGGGAAAGATCTCAGTTTTTCCCCATTGACAATGATATTTGCTGTAGGTTTTTCATAGATGGCTTTTATGATATTGAGGTATGTACCCTCTATGCCTATACTCTGAAGAGTTTTGATCAAGAAAGGATGCTGTACTTTGTCAAAAGCTTTTTCTGCATCTGTTGAGAGGATCATATGATTCTTGTTCTTTCTTTTGTTAATGTACTGTATCATGTTGATTGATTTGGGGATGTTGAACCAACCTTGTAGCCCAGGGATAAATCCCACTTGCTCGTGGTGAGTAATCCTTTTAATGTACTGTTGGATCCTATTGGCTACTATTTTGGTGAGAATTTTTGCATCCATGTTCATCAGGGATATTGGTCTGTAATTCTCCTTTTGGATGGGGTCTTTGTCTGGTTTGGGGATCAAGGTAATGCTGGCCTCATAAAATGAGTTTGGAAGTTTTCCTTCCATTTCTATTTTTTGGAAAAGTTTCAGAAGAATAGGTATTAATTCTTCTTTAAATGTTTGGTAGAATTCCCCTGGGAAGCCATGTGACCCTGGGCTTTTGTTTTTGGGGAGATTTTTGATGACTGCTTCAATTTCCTTAGTGGTTATAGGTCTGTTCAGGTTTTCTTTTTCTTCCTGGTGCAGTTTTGGTAGTTGATACATCTCTAGGAATGCATCCATTTCTTCCAGGTTATTTAATTTGCTGGCATAGAGTTCCTCATATGTTCTTATAATTGTTTGTATTTCTTTGGTGTTGGTTGTGATCTCTCCTCTTTCATTCATGATTTTGTTGATTTGGGTCATTTCTCTTTTCTTTTTGATAAGTCTGGCCAGTAGGTTATCAATCTTGTTAATTCTTTCAAAGAACCAGATCCTAGTTTCGTTGATCTGTTCTACTGTTCTTTTAGTTTCTATCTCATTGATTTCTGCTCTGATATTTATTATTTCTCTTCTCCTGCTGGGTTTAGGCTTTATTTTCTGTTCTTTCTCCATCTCCTTTAGGTGTAGGGTTAGGTTGTGCATTTGAGACCTTTCTTGTTTCTTGAGAAAGGCTTGTATTGCTATATACTTTCCTCTTAGGACTGCCTTTGCTGCATCCCAAAGATTTTGAACAGTTGTGTTTTCATTTTCATTGGTTTCCATGAATTTTTTTTAATTCTTCTTTAATTTCCTGGTTGACCCATTCATTCTTCAGTAGGATGCTCTTTAGCCTCCATGTATTTGAGTTCTTTCCAACTTTCCTCTTGTGATTGAGTTCTAGTTTCAAAGCATTGTGGGCTGAAAATAGACAGGGAATGATCCCAATCCTTTGGTACCGGTTGAGACCTGATTTGTGACCTAGGATGTGATCAATTCTGGAGAATGTTCCATGGGCACTAGAGAAGAATGTGTATTCCGTTGCTTTGGGATGGAATGTTCTGAATAGGTCTGTGAAGTCCATTTGGTCCAGTGTGTCATTTAAAGTCTTTATTTCCTTGTTAAACTTTTCCCTAGACGATCTGTCCATTTCAGTGAGGGGGGTGTTAAAGTCCCCCACTATTATTGTATTGTTGTCGATGTGTTTCTTTGCTTTTCTTATTAATTGCCTTATATAATTGGCTTCTCCCATGTTAGGGGCATAGATCTTTACAATTGTTAGATCTTCTTGTTGGATAGACCTTTTAAGTAGGATATAATGTCCTTCCTCATCTCTTATTACAGTCTTCGGTTTAAAATCTAATTTGTCTGATATAAGGATTGCCACCCCAGCTTTCTTTTGGTGTCCATTAGCATGGTAAATGGTTTTCCACCCCCTCACTTTCAATCTGGGCGTGTCTTTGGGTCTAAAATGAGTCTCTTGCAGACAGCATATCGATGGGTCTTGTTTTTTAATCCAGTCTGATAGCCTGTGTCTTTTGATTGGGGCATTTAGCCCATTTACATTCAGGGTAACTATTGAAAGATAGGAATTTAGTGCCATTGTATTGCCTGGAAGGTGACTGTTACTGTATATCGTCTGTGTTCCTCTCTGGTCTATGTTGCTTTTACGCTCTCTCTTTGCTTAGAGGACCCCTTTCAAGATTTCCTGTAGGGCTGGTTTTGTGTTTGCAAATTCCTTTAGTTTTTGTTTGTCCTGGAAGCTTTTTATCTCTCCTTCCATTTTCAATGACAGCCTAGCTGGATAGAGTATTCTTGGCTGCATATTTTTCTCATTTAGTGCTCTGAATATATCCTGCCAGTCCTTTCTGGCCTGCCAGGTCTCTGTGGATAGGTCTGTTGCCAATCTAATGTTTCTACCATTGTAGGTTACATATCTCTTCCCCCGAGCTGCTTTCAGGATTTTCTCTTTGTCTCTGAGACTCGAAAGTTTTACTATTAGATCTCGGGGTGTTGACCTATTTTTATTGATTTTGAGAGGGGTTCTCTGTGCTTCCTGGATTTTCATGCCTGTTTCCTTTCCCAAATTAGGGAAGTTCTCTGGTATAATTTGCTCCTATATACCTTCTGCCCCTCTCTCTCTTTCTTCTTCTTCTGGGATCCCAATTATTCTAATGTTGTTTCGTCTTATGGTATTGCTTATCTCTCGAATTCTGCCCTCGTGATCCAGTAGTTGTTTATCTCTCTTTTTCTCAGTTTCTTTATTTTCCATCATTTGGTCTTCTATATCACTGATTCTCTCCTCTGCCTCATTTATCCTAGCATTTAGCGCCCCCATATTTGATTGCACCTCATTAATAGCCTTTTTGATTTTGACTTGGTTAGATTTTAATTCTTTTACTTCTCCAGAAAGCATTTCTCTAATAACTTCCATATTTTTTTCAAGCCCAGCTAGTATCTTTAAAGTGATGATTCTGAACTCTAGATCTGACATCGTACTAATGTCCGTATTGAGTAGGTCTCTGGCAGTCGGCACTACCTCTTGTTCTTTTGTTGAGGTGATTTTTTCCGTCTTGTCATTTTGTCCAGAGGAGAATAGATTAATGAGAGAACAAAATGCTAGCAGGGTAACAATGTTCCAAGAAAATATACTCTAAACAAATCAGAAAAGACCTGAAGCAGGGGGAAAAGAAAGGGAAAGAGAGAAAAAAGAAAAAGATAAAGATAAAAACAGAACAAAACAAAACAAAACAAAAACAGAATGTGATCAAATATGCTCAGGCTGGTATATAGATCAGTGCCACAAACTAGATTTGGGGTGTATTTTGGTCTGTTAGAAGAAACTGTCTCCCAAAGTTTTAAAGAAAGAAAAACTTATATATGTACAAAAATAAGGGTTGATACGATGAAGGGATGGAATATGATTGTAAAGATAGAAATTATAAAAAATTTTATAAAAGGAATTGATAAGAAGTTGTTTGAAAAAAGAAAGAAGAGGATTTTAAAAAAAAAGGGGGGGAAAGGGAGAGAATGTGATCAGGCAGGGGAGTAGAAAAAAACCATACACTAGAGATTTAGGGTATATTTTGATCTGTTAGAAGAAATTATCTCAAAATTTTAGGGAGAACAACTTATTTATATATGCCAAAAATATAGGTAACTACTACGAAGAGATAGAATATGACTCTAAAAATGAAAAATAAAAATGTTTTTTAAAAAAGGGATTGACAAGATGTTGGTTGAAAAAGGGAAAAAGAACAATTCAAAAAAAAAAAAAAGAAAAAAGACAGTTAAAAAAAAAAACATTAACTTTGAAAGACAAAAGAATCATGGTAAAAAAGCCATGAATTCTATGTGCAGTATTCCCCTAGCGCTGGAGTTCTGCTGTTCTCATTGATCGGTAAACTTGGTCTTGGCTGGCTGTTCTCGCTGATCTTCTGGGGGAGGGGCCTGTTGCCAAGGTTCCCAAATGTCTTTGCCGGAGGCGGAATTGCCCCGCCCTTGCCTGGTCCAGGCTAAGTAATCTACTTGGGTTTGCTCTCCGGGGCTTTTGTTCCCTGCAAGCTTTCCGTACAGCTTTGGAGGACGAGAGTGAAAGGGCAGCCTCCCAATCTCCAACCCGGAGGAGCCGAGAACTCGGGCCCCACTCCTCAGTGAGCCCCCAGAGAAAAGCAGTCAATCACTCCCGTCTCCCCGGTCTCTGGCCACAATCCGTGCTCATCCGGCCTGTGACCGCGGGTTTCTATCTCTGGCACCCGACCCCGTGTGGAGTCTCCAAACCCAGCAGATCCCTGCGGTGCGCTCCCGCATCTCTCCTCCTGGGGGAGGAAGGGGAGTCTCCCCGGATCTGCTGCTCGTTGGGTCCCTGCTGGAGGAGCAGTGGCCCGACTGTGCCGCGGATCACTGTTTATGACAACCCCAAGCTGAGAGCCCACGCCTCAGCTTTGTCTCTGCAGCCAGCTTCCCCGCTCCGATACCTGGGAGCTCTGCCGCACTCAGGCACCCCCGGTGTTTCTGCGACCCCGAGGGTCCTGAGACCACACTGTCCCACGAGGGTTCCACTCCCACTTAGCCACAGGAGCGACGTCCCTCAGTGGAGCCAACTTCTAAAAGTTCTGATTTTGTGCTCCACGGCTCTATCACTTGCCAGTATCGGCTGATGTAGCCCCCCTCCCCCGCCATCTATCCTCCCGAATATCGCCTCGTATTCACTTCTCCGCACGTCCTACCTTCCAGAAAGTGGTTGCTTTTCTGTTCAGAGAGTTGTTGCTATTCTTTTCCTCGATCTCTGTTGAGTTTGTAGGTGTTCAGAATGGTTTGATCCCTAACCAGCTGAATTCCTGAGAGGAGACGAAATCCAGGTCTCCTACTCCTCCGCCATCTTGCTCCGCCCTGGTAATTCTATTTTCAATGTTTTGAGGAACCTGTATACTATTCTCTACAGTGGCTACACCAATTTGCATTCCCACCAACAGCATACAAGGGTTCCTTTTTCTCCACATCTTCAATGACCCTTATTTCTTGTGTTTATGATTTTAACCATTCTGACAGGTGCAGAATGATATCTCATTGTGCTTTTAGTTTGCATTTCCCTGAGGATTAGTGATGTTCACTATCTTTTCATGTGTCTGCTGGTCTCTATAGGTCTTCTTTGGAAAAATGTCCACTCTGGTCCTCTGCCCATTTTTTAATCAAATTCTTTGTTTATTTGATATTGAACTGTATAAATTATTTATATATTTTGGATATTAACCCCTCATCATATATGCCATTTGCAGTATCTTCTCCCATTCAGTAGGTTGCCTTTTTGTTGATGGTTTCCTTCACTGTGAAAAAGCTTTTTATTTTGGTATAGTCCCAATAATTTAATTTTGTTTTTGGTTTCCTTACCTGAAGAGAAAAATATTTCTGTGACTAATGTCAAAATAATTACTAAGTTTTCTTCTAGGAATTTCATGGTTTCAGGACTCACATTCAGGTCTTTAATCCATTTTGAGTTTATTTTTGTGTACGGTATAAGAAACTTGTCCAGTTTCATTCTTTTGCACATAGCTGTCCAGTTTTCCCAATACCATTTGTTGAAGAAACTATCTTTTCTCCATTGTATATTTTTGCCTCCTTTGTTGCAGGTTAATTGACCATATAAGTGTGGGTTTATTTCTCGTTTCTCTATTCTGTTCCATTGATCTACATCTATTTTTGCCAGTACTATACCGTTTTGATTACTATAGCTTTGTAATATATCTTGAAATATGCAATTGTGATACCACTAGCTTTGTTCATCTTTCTCAAGATTGCTTTGGCTATTGGGGTCTTTTGTGGTTCCATACAAATGTTAGGATTAATGTTCCAGTTCTGTGAAAAATGTCATTGGAATTTTGATAGGGATTGCATTAATAAATCTGTAGATTGCTTTGGGTAGTATGAACAATATAACAATACTGGTTCTTCCAATCCATGAGCATGGAATATCTTTCCATTTGTTTGGGCCATTTTCAGTTTCTTTCATCAGTGTTTTACAGTTTTTGGAATATAGGTCTTTAGTTCCTTGGTTAGGTTTATTCCTAGGTATTTTATTTTTGGTGCAATTGAGCTAAACTTTTCAGTTAAAAGATAACCTCCCAGCATAAAATTTGGTGCAGTCAGTCACTAAAGCTATTTCGCTAACCTTAAGGAGTAAAGGAAACTCATACACCACTAACATCAGTCATAAGCTATTGTTATTTATCAAGCCCACTAAACCAGAATGCAAGATGTTGATCACACCTCCTACAGAAAACAATAAATGTTAAGTTTTGTATAAAGGTTGTGAGTATCTGGTTAGGATTTAAAAAAATCAGCTCTACAACATGGAAGGGAATTTTTACGTGCAATGAATATACATTTGGTATTTGGCAATTTTAATGTATTTGATCTTTCAAATGGTGTCATTTCAAAAAGGAAAAAGAGAAAGAGCTGGTTGAGCAGAAAGGCCAAGCCTTGGACTGGAGGCCGATATGCATGTACTGACACCATGGGAGGTTGGGAAAGATACCCTGTTTTTTCTTCCATCTGTTTTTGGGTACTGAGAACAGTCTCTTGCTTTAATTTTAAGTGAATTTCATCTGCCTCATATATAGGGAAAAAAAAGAGATGAAAATTAACATAGAAACCACAGTTGCAATCTAATACTTTGATTTTTATTCAAATTCCACACATTTAAATTAAAAAAAAAAAAAACGCTCAAAAATCAGCAAATTACCTTGAATGTAGCTCTGTGCTTCCATTATTATATTTGCTTCCTCTTTCCCAGACACCAAAGTCTGGTACGCGGTAAACTCTTTCTACACAAAATACAAGGTTTTGAATAAAAGAGACCTAAAAGAAAAGAAATGAAACATAAGGACACATGCAGTAACAGGATCTTTATATACTGGTAAGAGCAATTAGATTATCATTTGAAATCCAATTACACACTTGCTACCAACACTTTCTTAACGTGTTCAAATTCTTGATTTTTTATATTACTATGCATACTCTGTTATACCTGGTTTTTCTAATATAAAGCCAAAAGTGAGAACCTAATATACAGTACAGAAATAAAATTTAAATCCTGTCAATGCTTCAACTATAATTTTTCAGCAATGTATCTATTACTGTTCATGGAGACTGGATATCTTGACAATTAAGAAAAACATAAAGCATTGTTTTATAATAGATAATATTTGTTATCTAAAATGTTCATATGAAGTGTTAAATAAGTCTAAAACTTTGGAGATAAAAAGGTATTTCCCAGTTCTGAAAAGAGTCAGTCCATTAACTGACTTAAGATTAATCTGGAGTCTTGAGTCTATTAATCCTGGAATCTAATATTCTTCTGGTCTTTTCTACAGCTGTAGATACCCATTCTTATAAACTCAAAGTTATGATTGGAGATGAGCTCCAACCAACAGGCCAAGAGTCACAGTTTCCTTGTAAAGTTTTCAGACAACTGATGAAATTTAAACTCTCAAAAGTAACTACAGAAAGCAAAGATTATGGTCAGTTCTAATTTAAAAAAAAAAAACTGTTCATTTTATTAAAGACAATATCTTAACTGGGCTGCTGGTCTTAATTACAAGGTTTTAAATTAAGTCCCCATGTTTCGTTCAATATTGCAAACTGAGTATGTGCACTTGCCTATCCATCCTTCATCTCGAGATCCCTTCTGAAGTGACAATATGTATCTCCCACCTCCCCCCATACACATAATTAATATAATGTATATACTTTTAAGAATGACAAAAAAATAGGTGGGGGGTGTGCTAAATGGGTGATGGGCATTAAAGACGGCACTTGTTGGGATGAGCATTGGGTATTATATATAAGTAATGAATCACTAAATTCTATTCCTGAAACCAATACTACACCATATGTTAACTAACTTGAATTTAAATTAAAAAAACCTCTTTACACAATTATAATTATTGTATTTGAAAAAATAAAATCATTAATGAAGTATACACAAAATTAAAAAAAAAGAATGACACATTAATAATACTAAAAAACCAAGGTAATATCTCACCAGTACACCAGAAACTCTGCCAAATTATAATAGAAGAAAGCAATAGAAAAGAATTCTTTGAGAAATCAGAACAGAGGAAACCACAGCCTCTTAAAATGACTCTTCTTTATTCTCTAGGATCTCTGGAAAGTTTCTAAGCCCAGAGTCAACAAATACATTGCTTAAGAGTTGATCTATAGAGCAGTCTACCCAGATTCTCTCACAAAAGATGAATGGCTAGTACACTGGAATCCCTGACATTTCCACTCTGCATCTGAACAGAGATGTTTGCCCTTAGGGCCAAAAACAGCTGACGAATTTCAGTGAAGAAAAAAGCAATTAGAGTGTTGGAGCCTCACAGAATTAGAACAGAGCATAAGATGATTCTAGATTTCCACAAAACACATATGTATCCCGTAACTTCCCTATCCAAGAATGAAGCATTACATAACTACAGTAAACTTATTTTTTTACTTTGAATATTAGTGAGGCTCTCCCCAGCTTTCCCAGTTTCTTGCTAACTTACCTATATACCCTAAGGAAAACCTGCCTATAGAAAAATCCTGGTCCATTTTCACAAAACCTGGTATCTTTAGCTCGTCTATGGTCTTTAGAGTTATTTAGATTCTATAATACATACATAAAATACTTTATACATTGTCAAGTCTTCAAGTTTAAAGATTTGAAAACATCTAAATCCTCCTTCCTTTCATAACAAACTTCTCAAGTATATAATCCATATTCCTGTTCCTTCCTTCTCTTAGGAGGACTTTAGGACAGGGCTAGGCCCAAGTAAGGCAGTCTGTTCAGAATGCCTACATGGTATAATAAGTGGCTAGAAAGGCATTTCTGGCTAATAAGCCCTGTGAGGAAAACTAAAATACCATTTACATTCTAGTTCCACAAGTAAGGAGTCTGCAAATTGCCATTCCACACCATCCTAACAAGTAAAAAGCTGAACAGACTGAAAAATTGACAATTCTTCTTACATCCATAAGGCGGGTGGGCGGGGGTTGGGGGGGTGGTTAGACAGAGCATACTGCTGCCCTAAGACTGGAGAGACCTACAGGTGAATACAGACAGCCATGGCTTCCTGGAGCAGAGACTCATGAGGCAGAAGTCACCTTGGGAACCAGTGCCAGGGTAGTTAAAACCTGAAGTTTAGTAATTGAACTGCTAGAGGCTCAGTTAAAAACTGGAGTAAAAACTCTAAGAGTTAACATCTCCAGGAGGACCAAGTCATAAGGAGTTCAGGTTGAGATTTACCTGCAAAATATTGAGATTTACCTGCAAAAACTCCACCAGGTTCCCATAGAAAATGAGGAAAATCCCCTATGTCTTCCAGCAGGGGGAGGGGAAAAGAAATCATTTTGAAATACAAGTATCCACGCTTTCTAAAAGTTCTTGCTACACTAGTTCACTTTTACAAAAGACCTACATTACCACCTGTTTTCATTAACTGAAAGAAATCCAGAGGATTTTCACTTTTACATTAAAAAAAAAAAGCCGTTACTGTACAAATGCAGGACTTTTGTAAAAAAAAAAAAAGTAAATGTGTAAACCTTCACTTTACACATTAAGGCTTACAAAAGGTTCCATAGGAACACTCTACTTTCAGACTGTGGGGGAAATCTCTACATGGAAACACTGTGTGGAAAATGGTGAACCAGACCTTGATCTATTGGTCAGTAGAACCTAACTGACCTGGGGAAGGGGAAATACCCAACTCCAGCCAGCTCTACTCTTCCAGATGAGGAAGAGAAATATGCAACTTGAGCCTACTAGAGCTATTTTATCTTGCCTAAGGGGAGAGGGGAAAAAAATGAGATACACTTGTGAAGTTCATAGTCCAGAGGCACAGGCTAACTAAAAGACTAGACCTAATCATCAGATTACAAAATCCTTTGCATCCCTTCCCCTCATATCTCACCACATTACCAAGGGCCTATTTACAACAGTTCCTTTATACTACATCATGTCCAGCTATCAAGAAAAAATTACAGAGCATATCAAAAAGAAAAAAAAAACTCACACAATTTGAAGAGACAAAGTAAACATCAGAACTATATGTGACAGGGATGTTGGAACTATCAGACTAAATTTAAAATAACTATGACTAATATGATACAGAAACTGCTGAATGAAGTAATAGTAAGCAAGAACACAGGGGCAATGTAATCAGAGATGGAAATCCAAAGAACTCCTCAAAAATGCTAGATATAAAAAAATACTATAAAAGAAATTAAAAATGTCTTTGATAAACTTATCAGAGATTCAACACAACTGAGGAAAAAATCTTGGCTAGAGGCTATATAAACAGAATCCTTGAAAACTGAAAAGCAGAACAAAACTGAAAAACACAGAACAGAATATTCAAGGGCTGTGAGACAACTAAAAAAGGTGTAATATATGTAATAGGCATACCAGGATGAGAAGAAAGAAAGAAAAAAAGGAACAGAAGAAATATTTCAAACAATAACAACTGAGAATTCCCCCAAATTAAGTCAGATACCAAACCACACATATAGGAAGCTCAGATAAAACTAAGTAGGATAAATGTCCCCAAAAACTACACCTCAGAATTTCATTTTCAAATAACCAAAAATCAAAGATAAAGAAAAAATCCAGAAAAAAGAAAAAACAATTACCTTACCTACAGCAGAACAAGGCTAAAAATTACATTCAACCTCTTCTCAGAACCATCTAAGTGAGACTGGAATGAAATACTGAAAGTGCTGAGAGAAAAAAAAAAAAAAAAACCTAAAAAACTATCAACCTAGAATCCTGTACCCTGCAAAATTATCTTTCAAGAGTGAAGGAGAAATAAAAACTTTTTCAAATACATTGAGGAAATTTGTTGCCAGTAGGCCTGTCTTGCAAGAAATGTTAAGTTCTTTAGAGAGAAGAAAAATAATAAACTCAGATCTAAATAAGTGAAGGTGAAATAAATTTTTTTATTACTCTTAATGGATTTAACGGATAACAGTTTGTTCAAAATAATAAATAGTAACAATGTAATTGATTATGTTTTTTTTTTTTTAAGACTTTATTTATTTGACAGAGAGAAAGACAGCGAGAGAGGGAACACAAGCAGGGGGCATGGGAGAGGGAGAAACAGATTCTCTGCGGAGCAGGGAGCCCAATGTGGGGCTCGATCCCAGGACCCTGGGATCATGACCTGAGCTGAAGGCAGATGCTTAACAACTGCGCCACCCAGGCACCCTGATTATGTATGTTTATATCAACATGTATCCTTATATATAAGTTAATGACAGCAAAGATATAAGGAAGGAATTAGGGTTATTTTGTTATTATAAAACACCACACATGAAGTGGTATAGTGTTATCTGAAAGTGGACTTGGATTAGTTGTAAATGTATATTGCAAACTCCAGGGCAACAAGTTAAAAAAAGTAAAAAGAGGTCTAACTGATATGCTAAGAAAGGAGAGAAAATAGAATCATATAAAAAACTCAAATTTAAACCACAAAAGGCAAAAAAGAGTGGAATACAAAAATGGAGAAACAGGATAACAAATAGAAAACAGTAACAAGTACGGTAGAGAGTAATCCAACTATATCAACAATTACTTTGAATGTCAATGGTTTAAATGAACCAATTAAAAGACAGAGACTGTAAGAGTGGATCAAAAACATGACCTAAATATATGCTGCTATAAGAAACTAACTTTAAATATGAAGATACAAATTGATTACAAGTAAATGAATGGAGGAAAATATACCATGCTAACACTAACCAGAGGAAAGCTGGAGTAGCTATTTAATTTCAGATAGAGCAGACTTTAAGTAAAGTTACCAAAGATAAAGAAAGGAATGACATAATTATAAAGGAGTTAATTCTCCAAAAACACAAAACAATCCTTAACATGTATGCAACTAACAGAGCATCAAACTATGTTAAGCAAATACTAGCAGAACTGGAAAGAGAACTAGATGAATTTGCTATCAAGGTTGGAGACTTTAACACCCCTCTATCAGAACTAGGTAGATCCAACAGCCAGAAAATCAGTAAGGACAGCTGAACTCAACAACACCATCAATCAACTGGATACAATTGACATCTATAGACTATTCCACCCAACAACATGAAAATACACATTCTTCTCAAGTTTACATGGAATATTCACCAAGAAAGAACATATTCTGAGCCAAAAAATACACTTTAATAAATGTAAAAGAATATATATCATACAATGTCTTTTCTCAGACCACAACAAAATTAAACTAGGAGCCAGGAACAAAAAGATAACTAGAAAATCCCCCAAATATGTGGAGATTAAACAACATACTGCTAAAAAACACAAGCCAAACAAAAAAATCTCAGAGAAATTTAAAAATATTTTGAGATAAATGCACTTTTCAAAATTTGTAGGATGCAGTGAAAGCAATGTGTACAGGGAAATTTATACCACTGAATACATATTTTAAAAAGAGAGATCTGAAATCAGTAATCTAAGATTCTACCTTAGGAAACTTTGTAGTTAATAAATATGTTAAGGGAGAGGCTTTAAGACTACATAAATTGTTTCTCTTCATATTTTCATCCAACAATTTTAGCATTTATCAGTAAATCTTGTTTACAATAATTATTACTATAGTTCTTGCCTAAAGGTTATTTTCTATTTCCCTATTTACTTTTATTTATTAATTGGAATTCTAACATAACAAATGTTTTATGTGACACTGTTGCAATGAACATCTTAGTATGTTTCTAGGAGCTTCTCAGCCATTTTGCAACATGGTACACATAGAGTAATATTTATACAACACACTGAAATTACTGGACAAGACTCCTGGCAGCCAGAAGTTAATTGTCCTGGGAGGTGACACAAATACCTTTAGAATGAAGGACTCAGTTCCTCAGCCTGTCTGTGGTATCCTAGCAGGAAAGCTCTGATCTAGGGTATATATCTGAAAGTTGAATTGCTAAATTGTAGACTAAGTGCACTTTTAACTTCACTAGATGTTGTCCAGATGTCCTTCATAGTTTAAAAAAACTGGTGACCAAGTTCTGGCCTATAAAATTAGGCTGACATCACTGGGTAAGGCTTCTAGAAACTGTTTTTAAAGACCCTCCTTCTTTCCCAATTCTTACTTGCTGGTGTCGACATGATACCTAGAAGAACAGCACCTTTACTACAATTATTTGGATAAATGTCCCATGTTTAAAGATGGCAGAATAGGAGAAAAGTAAGTCTATATCCTTGATGACATTGATCAGCTACTGTTAAAGCCCAGGACTTCCAACCTCCAAAAATGCTGGTGCATGAAATAAAACTTGTATCTGTTGAAACCACTCTTAGTTGGATTTTCTATTACTTGTTGCCAAATGTAACTTAAATTATATATTATTCATGACTCATTTCACATTTTCATTTCTCCACCTTTCCTCTTTCTCTGCTCTCCCCCTGCCAGCTGGAGTTGGTTTGCAATTTAGGATCTTAAAACGTCTCTGCCGACTCAATCAAAAGTAGTATATTTGTCATTCTCTATCAGACCATGCCATTTGAATTTGCTACATTGAATCTTATCTTTTTTTCTATTTTAGTAAGCTTTTGCCGATTTTCCCAACTAAAATGTAATTTCTACAAGGCAGGGAGGTGCTTTGTCTGTCTTCATCATTCTGTATCCCTAGTGCCTAGAACAGTAATTTCTACATAACAACTCAACCAATTTGTTGAAGGAATGGTTAAATGACCTACAAACATTTTTAAAAGAATTTGATTTTTCATACAACCTCTGTCAAGTTTTATAAAATTATAGCAACCTCATAAAACTTATTGGGGAGCTTTTCCTGTTTTATCAGGAATTACCTCTTCCTTTAAGCTTTGGTAAGATTTGCCTATAAAACGAGCTGGAACAGTTCTTTTTTCTGGAGAAGTTGAGGGGCAGGGGAAAGATTTCTCACCAATAATTTACTTTTGTCAAAGACTATAGATCATGCATTTCTGAGAGGGTGAAAACTGGTTCTTGGAAGCAAAAGAAAAAATCTTAGATATTACAATAGAATGTGGCCATGGAATGTTCAACTCTACCTTGACAAAATCTTATTCCTAATTTCTCACATTACAGAAAACTTACATAGTTTCCCCCCCTCTTGAGGGCAACAACAAAAATAATAAAAAGGTTAAGACCATAATATAGGTCTATTTTATTTTTCTATTTCTTAAGTTAGTATTAGTAACTATATTAGTTTGCTAGAGCTGCCATAGCAACATACCCAAGACTGGTCTTTATTTTCTCATAGTTATGAAGACCATATACCAAGATAAGGGTGTCAGCAGGTTTGGTTTCTTCTAAGGCCTTTCTCTTTGACTTACAGGTGGGCCACACTATTGCGACTTTGTCCTCACATGGTTGTCCCTCTGATCACATATGCCCCTGGTGTCTCTTTGTATGTTCCAATATCTTCATCTTATAAGTACACCAGACAGATTGTATTAAGGCTCACCATATGGGCATGATTTAAACTTTCCTCTTTAAAGGATTTATCTCCAAATACATCTGCAACAATCCTACCTCCAAATAAGACCACATTTTGAGGTACAGGGCCTTTGGGTTTTAACATAGAAATTTGTAGAAAGTGGAAGGCGGGGGCACAAATCAGCTTATAACAGTAACTTATAGTTTTCCCAGAACCCATTCTATTTGGGATCATTTGGATATTTATTGTCAAATAATTTCTTATTTGTAGTTATATTCTCCTTTTCATTCCTAATATTATTCATCTGTTTAAGTATTCCTTTTCTACTGGGCAAATGTTGTTGAAGTTGGTTTAAATTATTAACCTTTAAAAAAATATAATTCTTGGTTTTGTTGACAATCTGTATTCTAACTTCACATTTTACATAATTATTTATATTTTTATCTTTATTACTTTCTTCCTTCTACTTGCTTTGTGTTTATTACAGTATTTTTTCTGAATTTAAAAACAGAACACTTGGAGGGGCGGAGCAAGATGGCGGAGGAGTAGGAGACCTGGATTTCGTCTCCTCTCAGGAATTCAGCTGGATAGGGATCAAACCATTCTGAACACCTACAAACTCAACAGGAGATCGAAGAAAAGAAGAGCAACAACTCTCTCATCAGAAAAGCGACCACTATCTGGAAGGTAGGACGTGCGGAGAAGTGAATCCAAGGCGACATTCGGGAGGATAGACGGAGGGGAAGGGGCCTCCGTAGGCCGCTTCTGGCAAGTGATAGAGCCACGGAGCACAAAATCGGAACTTTTAAAAGTCTGCTCTGCCGAGGGACGTCACTCTGGTGGCTAAGTGGGGGGTGGAACCCTCTGGGACAGTGTGGTCTCAGGACCCTCGGGGTCACAGAAAGACCGGGGGTGCCTGAGTGTGGCAGAGCTCCCAGGTAACGGAGCAGGGAAGCCGGCTGCAGAGGCGGAGCCCAGGTGCGGGCTCTCAGCTCGGGGTTGCCATAAACCGTGATCCGCGGCACAGTCGGGCCCCTGCTCCTCCAGCAGGGACCCAATAAGCGGCAGATCCGGGGAGACTCACCTTCCTCCCCCAGGAGAAGCCGCGCAGGAGCGCACCGCAGGGATCTGCTGGGTTTGGAGACTCCACCCGGTGTCGGGTGCCAGAGATAGAGGCGCGCAGTCCCAGGCTGGGTGAGCACGGAGTGCGGCCAGAGACCAGGGAGACAGGAGTGACTGACGGCTTTTCTCTGGGGGCGCACTGAGGAGCGGGCCCCGAGTTCTCGGCTCCTCCAGGGCGGAGATTGGGAGGCCGCCATTTTCACTCTCCGCCTCCAAAGCTATACGGAAAGCTCGCAGGGAACAAAAGCCCGGAGAGAAAACCCGAGCAGATTACTTACCCGGGAGGGGGCAAGGGTGGGGCAATTCCGCCTCCGGCAGAGACATTTGGAAACCACGGCAACAGGCCCCTCCCCAGAAGATCAGCTAGAACAGCCAGCAAAGACTAAGTTTACCGATCAATGAGAATGGCAGAACTCCAGCGCTAGGGGACTACTGCACATAGAATTCACGGCTTTTTTACCAAGATTCTTTAGTCTTTTAAAGTTAATTTTTTTTAACTGTCTTTTTTGTCTTTTTATTTCTTTTTGAATTTTTCTTTTTCCCTTTTTCAACCAACATCTTATCAATCCCTTTTTTAAAAAAAATTTTTTTATTTTTCATTTTTAGAGTCATATTCTATCCCTTCATAGTAGTTACCCGTATTTTTGGATTATATATATAAGTTGTTCTCTCTTTAAAATTTTGAGATAGTTTCTTCTAACAGATTAAAATATACCCTAAATCTCTAGTATATGGTGTTTTCTATGCCCCTGCCTGATCACAACCTCTCCCTTTTTTTTCTTTTTCTTTTTTCTTTTTTTAAATCCTCTTCTTTCTTTTTTCCAACAACTTCTTATCAATTCCTTTTATAAAATTTTTTATAATTTCCATTTTTACAGTCATATTCCATCCCTTCTTCATATCAACCCTTATTTTTGTACATATATAAGTTTTTCTTTCTTTAAAATTTTGGGAGGCACTTTCTTCTAAAAGACCAAAATTCACCCCAAATCTAGTGTGTGGCACTGATCTATATACCATATAGATCATATTTGACCACATTCTGGTTTTTCTTTTCTTGTTGTTGTTTTGTTTTGTTTGTTTTTGTTTTTATCTTTATCTTTTTCTTTTTTTTCTTTTTCTTTTTTATCTCTTTCCCTTTCTTATCCCACTGCTTCAGGTCTTTTCTGATTTGTTTAGAGTATATTTTCTGGGAACGTGGTTACTCTGCTAGCATTTTGTTCTCTCATTCATCTATTCTCCTTTGCACAAAATGACGAGATGGAAAAAATCACTTCAACAAAAAGAACAAGAGGTAGTACCGACTGCCAGGGACCTACTCAATACGGACATTAGTACGATGTCATATCTAGAGTTCAGAATCATCACTTTAAAGATACTAGCTGGGCTTGAAAAAAATATGGCAGTTATTAGAGAAACTCTTTCTGGAGAAGTAAAAGAGCTAAAATCCAACCAAGTAGAAATCAAAAAGCTATTAAAGAGGTGCAATAAAAAATGGAGGCACTAACTGCTAGAATAAATGAGGCAGAAGAGAGAATCAGTAATATAGAAGATGAAATGATGGAAAATAAAGAAGCTGAGAAAAAGAGAGATAAACAACTACTGGATCACGAGGGCAGAATTCGAGAGATAAGCGATACCATAAGACGAAACAACATTAGAATAATTGGGATCCCAGAAGAAGAAGAAAGAGAGAGAGGGGCAGACGATATAATGGAGCAAATTATAGCAGAGAACTTCCCTAATTTGGGGAAAGAAACAGGCATGAAAATCCAGGAAGCACAGAGAACCCCTCTCAAAATCAATAAAAATAGGTCAACTCCCCGACATCTAATAGTAAAACTTACGAGTCTCAGAGACAAAGAGAAAATCCTGAAAGCAGCTCGGGAGAAGAGATATGTAACCTACAAGGGTAGAAACATTAGATTGGCAACAGACCTATCCACAGAGACCTGGCAGGCCAGAAAGGACTGGCAGAATATATTCAGAGCACTAAATGAGAAAAATAGGCAGCCAAGAATACTATATCCAGCTAGGCTGTCATTGAAAATAGAAGGAGAGATAAAAAGCTTCCAGGACAAACAAAAACTAAAGGAATTTGCAAAAATAAAACCAGCCCTACAGGAAATCTTGAAAGGGGTCCTCTAAGCAAAGAGAGAGCCTAAAAGCAACATAGACCAGAAAGGAACACAGACAACAGAGGGGAACTGTCACCTTACAGGCAATACAATGGCACTAAATTCCTATCTTTCAATAGTTACCCTGAATGTAAATGGGATAAATGCCCCAATCAAAAGACACAGGCTAACAGACTGGATTAAAAAACAAGACCCATCGATATTCTGTCTGCAAGAGACTCATTTTAGAACCAAAGACACCCCAGATTGAAAGTGAGGGGGTGGAAAACCATTTACCATGCTAATGGACACCAAAAGAAAGCTGGGGTGGCAATTATATCAGACAAATTAGATTTTAAACCAAAGACTGTAATAAGAGATGAGGAAGGACACTATATCATACTTAAAGGATCTATCCAACAAGAAGATCTCACAATTGTAAATATCTATGCCCCTAACATGGGAGGAGCCAATTATATAAGGCAATTAATAACAAAAGCAAAGAAACACATCGACAACAATACAATAATAGTGGGGGACTTTAACATCCCCCTCACTGAAATGGAGAGATCATCTAAGCAAAAGATCAACAAGGAAATAAAGACTTTAAATGACACACTGGACCAAATGGACTTCACAGACATATTCAGAACATTCCACCCCAAAGCAACAGAATACACATTCTTCTCTAGTGCCCATGGAACATTCTCCAGAATAGATCACATCCTAGGTCATAAGTCAGGTCTCAACCGGTACCAAAAGATTGGGATCATTCTCTGCCTATTTTCAGACCACAATGCTTTGAAACTAGAAGTCAATCACAAGAGGAGTGTCGGAAAGAACTCAAATACATGGAGGCTAAAGAGCATCCTACTGAAGAATGAATGGGTCAACCAGGAAATTAAAGAAGAATTAAAAAATACATGGAAACCAATGAAAATGAAAACACAACTGTTCAAAATCTTTGGGATGCAGCAAAGGCAGTCCTAAGAGGAAAGTATATAGCAATACAAGCCTTTCTCAAGAAACAAGAAAGGTCTCAAGTACACAACCTAACCCTACACCTAAAGGAGCTGGAGAAAGAACAGCAAATAAAGCCTAAACCCACCAGGAGAAGAGAAATCATAAAGATCAGAGCAGAAATCAATGAAATACAAACTAAAAGAACAGTAGAACAGATCAACGAAACTAGGAGCTGGTTCTTTGAAAGAATTAACAAGATTGATAAACCCCTGGCCAGACTTATCAAAAAGAAGAGAAATGACCCAAATCAACAAAATCATGAATGAAAGAGGAGAGATCACAACCAACACTAAAGAAATACAAACAATTATAAGAATATATTATGAGCAACTCTATGCCAGCAAAATAGATAACCTGGAAGAGATGGATGCATTCCTAAAGATGTATCAACTACCAAAACTGAACCAGGAAGAAATAGAAAACCTGAACAGACCTAAAACCACTAAGGAAATTGAAGTAGTCATCAAAAATCTCCCAAAAAACAAAAGCCCAGGGCCAGATGGTTTCCCAGGGGAATTCTACCAAACATTTCAAGAAGAATAAATACCTATTCTTCTGAAACTGTTCCAAAAAATAGAAACGGAAGGAAAACTTCCAAACTCATTTTATGAGGCCAGCATTACCTTGATCCCCAAACCAGACAAAGACCCCATCCAAAAGGAGAATTACAGACCAATATCCCTGATGAACATGGATGCAAAAATTCTCACCAAAATACTAGCCAACAGGATCCAACAGTACATTAAAAGGAATTATTCACCATGACCAAGTGGGATTTATCCCTAGGCTGAAAGGTTGGTTCAACATCCGCAAATCAATCAATGTGATACAATACATTAACAAAAGAAAAAACAAGAATCATATGATCCTCTCAATAGATGCAGAAAAAGCTTTTGACAAAGTACAGCATCCTTTCTTGATCAAAACTCTTCAGAGTATAGGGATCGAGGGTACATACCTCAATATCATAAAAGCTATCTATGAAAAACTTACAGCAAATATTATTTTCAATGGGGAAAAACTGAGAGCTTTCCCCCTAAGGTCAGGAACGCGGCAGGGATGTCCACTATCACCACTGCTATTCAACATAGTATTGGAAGTCCTAGCCACAGCAATGAGACAACAAAAAGAAATCAAAGGCATCCAAATTGGCAAAGAAGAAGTCAAACTCTCACTCTTTGCACATGATATGATACTTTATGTGGAAAACCAAAAAGACTCCACCCCAAAATTGCTAGAACTCATACAGGAATTCAGTAAAGTGGCAGGATATAAAATCAATGCACAGAAGTCAGTGGCATTCCTATACACCAACAACAAGACAGAAGAAAGAGAAATTAAGGAGTTGATTGCATTTACAATTGCACCCAAAACCATAAGATACCTAGGCATAAATCTAACCAAAGAGACAAAGGATCTGTACTCAGAAAACTATAAAATACTCATGAAAGAAATTGAGGAAGACACAAAGAAATGGAAAAACGTTCCATGCTCATGGCTTGGAAGAACAAATATTGTGAAGATGTCAATGCTACCTAGAGCAATCTACACATTCAATGCACTCCCCATCAAAATACCATCCACTTTTTTCAAAGAAATGGAACAAATCATCCTAAAATTTGTATGGAACCAGAAAAGACCCCGCATAGCCAGAGGAATATTCTAAAAGAAAAGCAAAGCCGGCGGCATCACAATTCCGGACTTCCAGCTCTATTACAAAGCTGTCATCATCAAGACAGCATGGTACTCGCACAAAAACAGACACATAGATCAATGCAACAGAATAGAGAGCCCAGAAATGGACCCTCAACGCTATGGTCAACTAATCTTCGACAAAGCAGGAAAGAATGTCCAATGGAACAAAGACAGTCTCTTCAACAAATGGTGTTGGGAAAATGGGACAGCCACATGCAGAATAATGAAACTGGACCATTTCCTTACACCACACACAAAAATAGACTCCAAGTGGTTGAAAGACCTCAGTGTGAGACAGGAGTCCATCAAAATCCTAAAGGAGAACACAGGCAGCAACCTCTTTGACCTCAGCCGAAGCAACTTCTTCCTAGAAACATCGCCAAAGGCAAGGGAAGCAAGGGCAAAAATGAACTATTGGGACTTCATCAAGATAAAAAGCTTTTGCAAAGCAAAGGAAACAGTCAACAAAACCAAAAGACAACCAACAGAATGGGAGAAGATATTTGCAAATGACATATCAGATCAAGGGCTAGTATCCAAAATCTATAAAGAACTCATCAAACTCAACACCCAAAGATCAAAGAATCCAATCAAGAAATGGGCAGAAGACATGAACAGACATTTTTCCAAAGAAGACATCCAAATGGCCAACAGACACATGAAAAAGTGCTCAATATCGCTCAGCATCAGGGAAATCCAAATCAAAACCTCAATGAGATACCACCTCACACCAGTCAGAATGGCTCAAATTAACAAGTCAGGAAACGACAGATGTTGGTGGGGATGCAGAGAAAGGGGAACCCTCCTACACTGTTGGTGGGAATGCAAGCTGGTGCAGCCACTCTGGAAAACTGTATGGAGGTTCCTCAAAAAGTTGAAAATAGAGCTACCCTATGATCCAGCAATTGCACTACTGGGTATTTACCCCAAAGATACAAAAGTAGGGATCCGAAGGGGTACGTGCACCCTGATGTTTATAGCAGCAATGTCCACAATAGCCAAACTGTGGAAAGAGCCAAGATGTCCATCGACAGATGAATGGATAAAGAAGAGGTGGTATATATATACAATGGAATATTATGCAGCCATCAAAAGGAATGAGATCTTGCCATTTGCAACAACGTGGATGGAACTGGAGGGTATTATGTTGAGTGAAATAAGTCAAACAGAGAAAGACATGTATCATATGATCTCACTGATATGAGGAATTCTTAATTGCAGGAAACAAACTGAGTGTTGTTGGAGTGGGGTTGGGGGGGAGGGATGGGGTGACTGGGTGATAGACACTGGGAAGGGTATGTGCTCTGGTAAGCGCTGTGAATTGTGCAAGACTGTTGAATCTCAGGTCTGTACCTCTGAAACAAATAATGTAATATATGTTAAGGAAAAAAAAAAAAGAAGAAGAAGAAGGTAGCGGGAGGGGAAGAATGAAGCGGGGGAAATCGGAGGGGTAGACGAACCATGAGAGACGATAGACTCTGAAAAACAAACTGAGGGTTCTAGAGGGGAGGGGGGTGGGAGGATGGGTTAGCCTGGTGGTGGGTATTGAGGAGGGCACATTCTGCATGGAGCACTGGGTGTTGTGCACAAACAATGAATCATGGAACACTTCATCTAAAACTAATGATGTAATGTATGGGGATTAACATAAGAATTAAAATAAAACCTAAATAAATAAATAAATAAAAATAAAAAAATAAAAGTTACTTCATTCCAAATTTCCAGGTATAAAATAAGTCATGGGAATGTAATGTACACATGGTGACTATACTTAATATTATATTTCATATTTAAATGTTACTAAAAGAATAGATCTTAAAAGTTCTCATCACAAAAAATTTTTTTGTAACTATATATGGTGATGAATGTTAACTAGACTTGTTGTGGTGATCATTTTATAATATACGCAAATATTGAATCATTACGTTGTATACCTGAATCTAATATGTTGTATGTCAATTATAACTGAATTAAAAAGAAGTTACTTTAAAAAAAAATAAAAATAAAAAAATAAAATAAATAAATAAAAACAGAACACTTAACTTCCTAGTTTTTCATCATAACTCTTTCTTAAAGCTAAAAATTGCCTACTAATAACACTTCACAGCTACATTTCACAAGTAGTGGTGCGTATTGTTTCACTGCCATTCCATGTTATTTCTCAATTTCCATTTTCATTACTTCTTCAAAATCATAAAACAGAAGTGTATATTTTTAGTTTCCAAAAACAGGATATTTAGTGGGCACCTTTTACCCACTGACTTCCAAATTTAATGTAGTCAGAGAAAATATCTACTTGTTCTGTTATTCATTTAGTCTTTGTAGAATTTTGTTGAGACTAATTGTGCCATTCAAATAATCTACATCATAACTTTCATTTTTTGTCTCCTTTATTTGTCATTTTATAAGGGAAATGTGTTAAAAACCTCCTACCTATTCCATTAAATTTTTGTTTTATGTATTTTGAGGATATACTGTAAGGTCTGTACAGTACTATTTCATCTTCCCAGTGAAATGTTCCTTTAATTATTAAATAATGTTCCTTTTTATACATTTATGTTAAATACATGGGGTTAAAAAAAGACTACTGTAGGGACGCCTGGGTGGCTCAGTTGGTTAAGCGACTGCCTTCGGCTCAGGTCATGATCCTGGAGTTCCAGGATCGAGTCCCGCATCGGGCTCCCTGCTCGGCGGGGAGTCTGCTTCTCCCTCTGACCCTCCCCCCTCTCATGTTCTCTCTCTATCTCATTCTCTCTCAAATAAATAAATAAAATCTTAAAAAAAAAAAAAAAAAGACTATTGTAAAAAGAAAACCCCCAAATACAATGGCATTTTAAGCTATAATTGATTTCTTGTACAGTATAGTTTGTCTATGGGTGATATAGTCTTGTTTACTTGTTTGTTTTAATGCGATCTTATCTCAGTTTTGAGGCTCTGGATGGAGACTGGTTAATTCCTCTTCCTGTATTGGGATTAAGTACTGATTAAGTTCATATCCCAGCCACTTCCTTTACTGGGTTCTCACTGTGCATTATGCACTTAACCTAATTACTTCAGGGCTAGATACAATAAAAACATAGAGACCCTGGGGCCCATAGGAGTACTCAAATTAGCCAGTACACATGGAGACTACAAAACCTACTTAACTCCACCCTCCTCGTTATACATAAGCTGTCCCCTATAGTTGCAGCTTGTAACCCTGTCCTCACCTACAACCCCCAGTGTGGCCCTACATAGGGGCTTTCTCTCTCATTTAGAGCTATAAACAAAAGAGTTGTCCATTTCATCCATCTGAGTGTCACTATTTTGTTTCAAGCCATCAAAACAATTTTTTTTTCCTTCAAAAAAAACCTTAAACCTTCTAAAACACAGATTGGCATGGCAGCTTAGTTCCACAATGTCATTTAGAGACCCAGGCTTCCTCTATCACTTGTTCTCTAATTCCCCAGGGGTTTTCTAGGTGGGGGAAGGGGGCAGCGGGAGGGGAGAATTTATTTTTATCTACTCTCTGCAAGACTCATGTTGGCATCAATTCAGATGATCAGTCACCACTTCTTCAAATATTGCCTTTCCTCAATTCTTTTTACTCTTTATTATTATGAAGCATATATGGGACCTTCTCATTCTATCCTCATTACTCTTAAACCTGCTTTCATATTTTCTTTTTGCATCTCTGTTCTCCCAAAACTATTTTCCAGTTCATAAATTCCTTCTTCAACAATGTCCAATCTACTCTTTACCACTAATCTTTTAGTTGTTCCATAATCTTTATTTCTAATAATCACTCTTGGTTCTTTTTCATACATTCTCTTATATTCTTTATCTCTATAATATTAATATTTAACAATTTAAACATTTTTATTTTAGAGTCTCTTTCAAACAGTTCTATTATTTAAAATTCTTGGAGTACAAGCTTTCCTATCTGCTGTACTTGGTTGTTTTGAATAATTTCCTCATGTAATTTGTAATCATTTGTAATTATTATTTGTATTATTTAACTCATTTCAATAAAGGTTTTCATTTCTGGATATGTACCTAAAAAGCATTTTATCTTTGTTTCAGACCATATATCAGCATATGGCACAGGCTTAAAGTTTCAATTAGGGTCCTAGACAACAATAGCTTCCTATTCTCTAGGCCAGTGGCCTGAGGTTTTTTTGTTCTCCCTCCAGAGAAGACAGTTCTTTATAAGTTCATGCATAGAATTCACATGTAACATCTCATCCTGAATGAGCCCAAGGCAACATCTCTTGTTCCAATGTGATCTTTTAAAAACTCAAACTCTTGGCCCATAAAATCTGTGGTACAGGGACTGCAAAACTGGACTCAATCCTCCACCCTTCTCTTCATCTAGACCCTTTGAAATATGATTTTATAGTTCCTTCTAACAAGAGGTCAGAAACAGGATTTGCTTCAGCCAGCAGAATGTGGCAGAAGTGAGGGTGTGCCAACTCTGAGCCTAGGCCTCAAGAGGCCTTACATGCATCTGTTCTCTCAGATCCCTAAATTTCCCTTGAGAATAATCCCAGCTCCTTTCTTGAGGATAATAGACCACATAGAGCAGAGATGGTTTATATCAGTCAATAACATCTTTAATTGGCTGTCAACCTATCAACTAACCGTAACATGCATGAGTGAGCTCAGCTGTTCTTGGCTGACCAAGCAGAATTGGCTAATCAGCAGAACTGACCAGCTCTTCTATAGACCAGTAGGGAACAAAAGTTGTAAATAAGACACGAAATCTGGGGGTACTTTGTTAAGAAACTGTAATAGCTAAGTGATACAATATATCTGAATCTATGAGGTCCCCGAGCTTAACCATATCACCAGATCAAATGCTAATCTGCTAATTTTCTCATCATTTCTGGCATCTAGGAATTTCCTTTTCTTTCATTTCTGCTTGATTACTCAGCTGTTGTTGTTTTTTAAATAAATTTCGTTATAGTTTACCTAATAATATGTATTTTTGGAATTAAATCAGCTTATTCAGTTGTATTATCACACTTACAGAAACATGACCAAATATCTCTCGTGACAAGTACCCAACTACCAGTCAGGCATCATGGGATATTAAATAACAATAAAGGAATTTCGGAACTGGAAAACAATATCCTCAAAGAGTATTATTCACAGATCAAATATTTAAATCCTAACTTTAGCACCTCATCTTATCATCAGTGACTTCATTACCATGGCAGTTGAGAACCCACAACTAATAGTAACAAAATCAAAATGCACTAATGTTGCAAAGAAAGGGCTAAGAAACAATTAAAAATAGGTAAGTCACTAAAAAGATTTTTCTGTCACACTATGGGATATTAATGACTCTTTTTTTTCTTGACAAAAAATATAGCAAGATTATATATCCTAAATGCTACTTAATTACATGGAAAGAGAATTGTTTAAAATTTCAGTAACTTGCAGAAGTTCTTGCCTTCTTACAGTAATTTGGAATAATTCTGAAAGTTCAATTTTATGCTGTAATTCAAGAATGATTATTCCAAATTTGCTTTGTAGCTAAACATGATGTATTTTAGTTTGACCAATGAAAATGAATTCTACTTCACAAGAAGTCATTTCATTGTCCAAATAGAAATATTTGTTACAAAAGATATTTTCTCAGGAAACAAGAAATTCCTTTGTACCACGTAACAGACTAAAAATATTTAGACAATTCAGCCATTCACTAAACTAAAATATTAGCATTTCCTGATAAAATAGAAAAAAAGACTCTGACTATATGTATATTTAACTTGTATATAACACTAAAGATTATAACTCTTTATTAAGCATAAACATATTTGAAAAATAAATGCATTATTATGAACAATTACTAACATTATTTTCCTATAACATGTAATATAGAAAAGTGAATCCATATTAAACAATGACCATTTTATATAGTTTAGATAATTTATATATATTTCTGCAATAACAGAAGTGTCTATTCCAGCTTACTATGGCTCATGAAATTATTGGTATTTTTTAATCTATCAGTTTTATTTCGGTAATAACTAACATTTGGAAATACATCTTTTGGCAACACTATTCTTTAATTAGGTAAAGAAATCTATACCAACATACTGTAGGCCTAATTTTTTTTTAATTCCCCAAATTATAACATTATCCTGCAATGGTAAGCTATTGTAATAATAATTAAAAATCCATTTTAATCCTATTGAATATTAAATTTCCCCATCTCCCTTATCTCCTATCTACACACACACTGAAAGAAACAAACAAAATTCAGTTCTTAAATTTCTAAGCATGTATAGGGAAACAGGAATAAATTTTTACGTTTGGGAAATATTTTTAATTGGTTGGCAAAAATAGAACAAAACTGCTATTTTTAAATATTTGGAGACTAGATTGGAAAAGAGCTCAAGAGATCACCTATACCAACAATATCTTTCTAGATGCGTGCCTTCTAGCATCTATTCTAAAATATTTACAATGATGTAAGCACTAAAAGGCCCTATTTTTCTAACAGTAACAAACCTGAATCCTCTCCGTGTCTGTAAATTCCACATAGATTATAGCACCCCAACCTAGATGCAATATTGGAAAAGAGACTGATGATAATTTGAGTTTAATTCTTTCTATAACACATCATAACCAAGATATCTCTTAAATAACACTAACACAGTCTGAATTATGTTTAAAGTATCACAAGGGAAGGACAAATTACCATTTGAGGTATGAGGAAAGGTTTCAGAACGTGAACATTTCAAGAGAGCATGGGATGGAGGGTATGGGGACAGAGAATCGTAGCAATGGTTAGACAATGAATCTGATGACAGGACTGATGCTCTAAAGAACAATCTATTTGCAACAAGGTAACATTTTATCTACTAAAAAAGCAGATTAATATTGTGTCCATATATACTGGCATGTACATGATTGGCTTATGTGACACTGAATCTCTTATGAGACACTACCAGCAAAATAAAAAAAATGAGGTAAAATAAGCTTTCTTTCATCAGGAAAAGCTGGGTTTTGGGGTGGGGGAAAGGAGATGGGAGAATATCTAAGGGAAAATAATTTCCTGATTCTGGTACAAAATCATTTTATCAAGATCTCTTGAGTTCTTTTCCAATCTACTCTCCAAATATTTAAAAATAGCAGTTTTGTTCTATTCAATATACTGTAAATGACAGGCAAAAATAGGAAACAACCATATGCAGTAACTGAGGTGGCCATTAGCCACGTGTCTACTGAGTATTGCCATGTATCTAGTCCAACTTAAAATGGACTTTCAGTGTAAAATACATACCAATTTTGAAGACTTAGGAAAAATGTAAAAACATCTCCTTAATAATCATTTATATTTATTACATGTTGAAATAAAGGTATCATATGTACATTGCATTAAATAAAATTATAAAAACTAATTTCATCTGCTGTTTTTAATGCAGCTGCCGTAAATTTTCAATTACAGAAGTGGCTCACATTATATTTCTATTGAAGAAACCAACTGTAGAGGATGGAAAAAAATACATGCTTCCCCAACCTGCATTCTTAGCAGGAAGTGCCCTATATAAGGCATAAGCAGGAGTTTGCTGAGGACTTTTGGGAAACCTTTTGAGGTTTCTGATTAAAAAAAAAAAAAAAGCCTACTTCTGAGGAAAAGCAGCTAACACACCCCTTTTATCAACCTTCCCCCTTCTTCCCATGATGCCAGTAGTTAGAGCAGCCATTTTGAGATAAGGAGAAACTGACAGACCAAGCAAGCAGCTACCTTCCAGGCATTATATTATATGAGAAAAACTAAGCACCTTAACATTTAAGCCACTGTCTAACTCCCAAAAGATATAGGATGAATTAGTCTAACATTTCAAAATGAATTATAATTTTACAAAGGTGAGGATGAAAGATAAATTTCAATTATTATTAAGACAAGCTTTATTAAATACAACAAACCTAAATTTATCCAATGAGAGCCTATATCCAACAAAAATTACAAAAGCATTTTTTTATGTTCAATTAGCCAACATATAGTACATCATTAGTTTTTGATATAATGTTCAATGATTCATTAGTTGCATATAACACCCAGTGCTCATCACCACATGTGCCCTCCTTAATACCCATCACCTGATTACCTCATCCCTCGATGCCCCTCCCTTCTGTAACTCTCAGTTTGGTTCCCAGAGTCCAGAGTCACTCATGGTTTGTCTCCCTCTCTGATTTCTTCCCATTCAGATTTCCTGTCCCTCCCCTATGGTCCTCCAAGCTATTCCTTATGTTCCACATATGAGTGAAACCATATGATAATTGTCTTTCTCTGATTCACTTATTTCAATTAGCATAATCCTCTGCAGTTACATTTATGTTGATGCAACTGGTGGGTATTCATTCTTTCTGATGGCAATTAATATTCCATTGTATATATGAACCACGTCTTCTTTATCCATTCATCTGCTGAAGGATGTCTGGGCTCTTTCCACAGTTTGGCTATTACAGACATTGCTGCTATGAACACTGGGGTGTGCATGTGCCCATTCTTTTCACTACATCTGTATCTGTGGGGTAAATACCTAATAGTGTAATTGCTGGGTCATAGGGTAGCTCTATTTTAAATGTCTTGAGGAACCTCCATACTGTTTTCTAGAGTGGCTGTACCAGCTTGCATTCCAACCAACAGTATAAGAGGGTTCCCCCTTCTCCACATCCTCACCAACATTTGTTGTTCCCTGTTGTCTTAATGTTAGCCATTCTCAGTGGTGTGAGGTGGTATCTCATTGTGGTTTTGATTTGTATTTCCTTGATGGCAAGTGATGTGGAGCATTTTTTCATGTGTCTTTCAGCCATTTGTAGGTCTTCTTTGGAGAAGTATCTATTCACGTCTTTGGCCCATTTCTTCGCTGAATTATTTGTTTTTTGGGTGTTGAGTTTGAGAAGTTCATTATAGATCTTAGATACCAGCCCTTTATCTGTAATGTCATTTGCAAATGTCTTCTCCCATTCTGTAGGTTAACTTTTACTTTTGTTGATTGTTTTCTTTGCTGTGAAGAAGCTTTCTATCTTGATGAAGTCCCAATAGTTCATTTTTGCTGTTGTTTCCCTTGCCTTTAGAGACGTGTGTTACAAAAGGTGCTGTGGCCAATGCTGAAGAGGTTACTTACAGCCTATGTTCTCCTCTAGGATTTTGATGGATTCCTGTCTCACACAGAGGTCTTTCATCCATTTTGAGTTTATCTTTGTGTATGATGTGAGAGAATGGTTCACTTTCATTCTTCTGCATGTGGCTGTCTAATTTTCCTAGCACCATTTATTGAAGAGACTGTCTTTTTTATATTGGATATTCTTTCCTCCTTTGTCAAAGATTAGTTGACCATTAGCTGAGGGTCCATTTCTGGGGCCTATATTCTGTTCCATTGATCTATGTATCTGTTTTTGTGCCAATGACATGCTGTCTTGGTGATCACAGCTTTGTAATATAACTTGAAATCAGGCAACGTGATGCCTCCAGCTTTGGTTTTCTTTTTCAACATTCCCCCGGAGATTCAGGGTCTTTTGTGGTTCCATACAAATTTTAGGATTGTTAATTCCACCTCTGTGAAAAATGTTAATGGTATTTTGATAGGGATGAAACTGAGTATGTAGATGACCCTGGGCAGCACAGACATTTTAACAATGCTTATTCTTCCAATCCATAAGCATGGAATGTTTTTCCATCTCTGTGTGTCTTCCTCAATTTCTTTCGTAAGTGTTCTGTAGTTTCTACTGCACAGATCTTTTAGCTCTTTGGTTAGGTTTATTCCTAGGTATCTTATGGCTTCTGGTGCAATTGTAAATGGAATCCATGCCTTAATTTCACTTTCTTCAGTCACACTGTTAGGGAATAGAAATGCAACCAATTTCTATGCAGTGATTTTGTATACTGCCACATTGCTGAATTGCTGTATCAGTTCTAGCAGTTTTTGGGTGGAGTCTTTTGGATCGTCCACATAAAGTATTATGTCATCAGGGAAGACAGAGAGTTTGACTACTTCTTTGCCAATTTGAATGCCTTTTATTTCTTTTTGTTTTCTGATTACTGAGGCTAGGACTTCTAGTACAATGTTGAACAACAGTGGTCAGAGTGGGCATCCCTGTCCTGTTCCTGACCTTGAGAATGATACTTGCTGTGGGCTTTTCATAGATGGGTTTTATGATATTGAGGTATGTTCCCTCTAACCCTCCACTGTGAAGAGTTTTAATCAAGAAAGGATGCTGTGGGCGCCTGGGTGGCTCAGTTGGTTAAGCGACTGCCTTCGGCTCAGGTCATGATCCTGGAGTCCCTGGATCGATTCCCACATCGGGCTCCCTGCTCAGCAGGGAGTCCGCTTCTCCCTCTGACCCTCCCCCCTCTCATGTGCTCTCTCTCTCATTCTCTCTCAAATAAATAAATAAAATCTTAAAAAAAAAAAAAAGGATGCTGTATTTTGTCAAATGCTTTTTCTGCATCAATTGAGAGGATCATATGGTTCTTGTCTCTTCTTTTGTTAATGTGATCTATCACGGTGATTGATCTGCATATTTTGAACCACCTTGCATCCCAGGAATAAATCCCACCTGGTCGTGGGGAATAATCCTTTTAATGTACTGTTGGGTCCTATTGGCTAGGATCTTGGGTGAGTATTTTGGCATCCATGTTCATCACGGATATTGGTCTGGATTCTCCTTTTTGATGGGTCTTTGCCCAGTTTTGGGATCACGGTAATGCTGCCGCATAGAATGAGTTTGGAAGTCTTCCTTCCACTTCTGTTTTTTTGAAAAAGTTTCAACAGAACAGGTATTATTTCTTCTTTAAATGTTTGGTAAAATTCCCCTGGGAAGCCATCTGGCCCTGGAGTCTTGTTTTTGGGGAGGTTTATAATTACTGCTTCAATTTCCTTGCTGGTTATTGGTCTGTTCAGATTGTCTATTTCTTCCTGTTTCAGTCTTGGTACTTTATAAGTTTCTAGGAATGCATTCATTTCTTCCAGATTACCTAATTTGTCGGCAGATAGCTGCTGGTAATAAGTTCTAATTATCGTCTCCATTTCCTTGATATTAGTCTGGATCTCTCCCCTTTCATTCATGTTTTTATTAATTTGGGTCCTTTCTCTTTTCTTTTGGATAAGTCTGGCCAGAGGTTTATCAGTCTTATTAACTTTTTCAAAGAACAAGCTTCTAGTTTCACTGATCTGTTCTACTGTTCTTCTGGTTTCTATTTCATTGATTTCTGCTCTAATCTTTATTATTTCTCTGCTCCTGCTTGGTTTAGGCTTTATTTGCTGTTCTTCCTTCAGGTCCTTTATGTGTAAGGTTAGCTTGTGCATTTGGTATTTTTCTAATTTTTTGAGAGAGGCTTGGATGGCTATGTACCTCCCTCTAAGGACCGTTTTTGCAGTATCCCATAGGTTTTGAACAGATGTGTTTTCATATTCATTGGTTTGCATGAATTGTTTAAGTTCTTCTTTAATTTGCTGGTTGACCCATTCATTCTTTAGCAGGATGTTCTTTAACCTCCAACTGTTTGAGTTCCTTCCATATTTCTTCTTGTGGTTGAGTTCCAGTTTCAAAGCATTTTGGTCTGAAAATGCACAGGGAATAATCTCAATCTTTTGGTATAGGTTGAGACCTGATTTGTGACCCAGTATGTGATCTACCCCAGAGAAAATTCCATGTCCACTTGAGAAGAATGAATATTTTGTTGTTTTAGGATGGAATGTTCTGTACATATCTATGAAGTCAATCTGGTCCAATGTGTCATTCAAAGCTCTTATTTCTTTGTTGATCTTCCGCTTAGATGATATGTCCATAGCTGTGAGTGGAGTGTTGAAGTTAATGTATTATTACCAATATTCTTTATTTTGGTTGTTAATTGGTTTATATAATTGGCTGCTCCCATGTTGGGGATATAGGTATTTACAACTGTTAGATCTTCTTGTTGGATAGTCACTTTAAGTATGATAGAGTGTCCCTCTACATCTCTTACTACAGTCTTTGGTTTAAAATCTAATTTGTCTATATGAGGATGGCTGCCCTAGCTTTCTTTTGAGGTCCGTTATCATAGTAGTTGATTCTCCATCCCCTCACTTTCAATCTGGAGATATCTTTGGGTTCAAAATGAGTGTCTTGTAGAACGCATATGGATGGGTCCTTCTTTTTTATCCAATCTAAGACCTTGTGTCTTTTGAAGGGAGCATTCAGCCCATTTACTCTCAGGGTAACTCTTGAAAGATATAAATTCAGTGCCATTGTATTGCCTGTAAAGTCCCTGTTTCTGTAGAATGTCTGTTACTTTCTGGTCTATATTACTCCTGGGGTCTCCTTTCGCTTACAGTATCCCCCTTAATACTTCTTGCAAGGCTGGCTTGATGGTCACATGGTCTTTCAGTTTCTGTCGGTCATGGAAGCTCTTTATCTCTCCATCGGTTCTGAATCCAGCCTTTCTGGATAAAGTATTCTTGGCTGCATGTTGTTCTCATTTGGTACCCTGAATATATCTTGCCAACTGTTTCTCACTAGCCATGTTTCTGATGTTATTCTGATGTTCCTCCCTCCATATGTAAGGAACCTCCTCTCCCTAGCCACTCTTAGGATAGTTTCTTTGGCTGTAAGACTGCAAGCTTCACTATTACATGTCGGGGTGTTGATCTATTTTTATTGATTTTGATTTTGGGAGGGGTCCTCTCTGCCTCTTGGACATGAATGCTTGTTTCCTTCCCCAGATTAGGGAAGTCTCAGCTATGATTTGCTCAAATATACTGTCAAGCCCTCTCTCTCTCCACCCCCTCAGGGTTCCTAATAATTCTGACATTGGAAAGTTTCATGGCATCATTAATCTCTCCAAGTCTTTTTTCATGGGCTACTAGGTGCCTATCTGTTGTTTCCTCAACTTCCTTCCTATTAGTTTATCTTCTCGGTCACTTATTCTCTTCTGCCTCATTTAACCTGGCTGTTAGAGTATCCAGTTTATTTTTTTTTAAGATTTTAATTATTTATGTGTCAGAAAGAGAGACTGAGAGAGAGCATACAAGCGGGGGGATGGCAAGCAGAGGGAGAAGCAGGCTTCCCACTGAGAAAGAAATCCAATGTGGGACTCGATCCCAGGACCCTGGGCTCATGACCTGAGCTGAAGGCAGATGCTTAACCGACTGACCCACATAGGCATCCCTAGAGTATCCAGTTTAGACTACATCTCATTCATAGCATTGTTAAGTTCTGCCTGATTAGATCTCATTTCTACCCTTGGAGATTCTATGTTGTCACTAATGCTTTCTTCAAGCCTAGCTTTTGACTTTGTGATTGCTATCCTGAATTTTATCTCTGACATCTTGCTTATATCTATATCCATTAGTTCTGTGGCAGAGGACATTGTCTCTGGTTCTTTTATTTGTTGGGAGTTCCTCCTCCTAGTCATTCTGTTGTGGGATGGTTGAGCAAATGAACAGAGTCCCAAATATCAACCACGACCCAAACAAAATGCACCTTTGAAAAAATCTGAAGTGGTCGGAAGCTACCACAGATATGCAAACAAAGCTGAGATGATCGAAAACAATAAAAAAAGGGGTGGGGACTATAATCTCTCAGGGTGGACAAAGCAGGGTAATCTGCCTGTTCTTGATTGATTTTTGGTCTTGTGTTAAAAGACACTATATCCTAAAATAGCAATGAAATCAGAAGATATATATATGTATATATATGTGTGTGTATATATATATATATAAGACATATATACATATACATATGTCAAGATAAAATCAAATAGAGTTAAAAATGGTCAAGTATGGGCCATAAATCTATAAAATGTAGATGTGGAAAAAATAAAAGTTGAAAAGCAACTTAAAACCTAAGTTGGAAAATAAGAATCTATTTGAAATGGTAACAGGGTTAAAAAAAAAAAAAAGAAGAAGAAGAAAAAGAAAAAAAAGAAACAAACAAAAAAAATGTAATATTTTAGCCTGAAGTGTGAGTCATGAGGGAACACCTGGAGCTCCCTATATTTTATTCCCCTGGTGCTGGAGTTTTACAATCCTGTGGAAAATAAGCTTGTCATTCACCTGTTCTTCTAGTCTGTCTTCTAGGGAAGGGGTCTGCTGCTCAGCTTCTCAGCCCTCTTTGCCTGGGTAGAGTTGCCTCACTCCTTGTCAGGGGGATGGGTTTAACGTGAGCTGGTCATCTGTGTTGCTTTTGTTCTCTGGCAGCTTTCCGCACCTCTTTAGAGGGTCAGAGCAAATATGGCCAAGAGGGAATCTCTGGCCTAGAGCCACAAGGTTGCAGTCCCCTTTCTTCAATAAACCCTCCAGGTCAAACGATCTCCACTTCTGTGTGCACCAAACTCCACAGAGTCGAGTTATTTGTGCCCTCTGCAACTCTCCCCGGGGAGTTCTGGGAACCCCCGAGCATCTCTGTACTTTTTGCCTTTGCAATTGCTAGCGGCTGTGGGCTTACGCATGCACCCTCTTCCATAGCTCCCAGGTTATGGCTGGGTACTGCCCCACTGTCTTTTCGGGGGCTACACTGCCATGAGAGCTGTTGCCCTGTTGTGGGCACAAGCTGTTTTGTATCTCCCCTGGGATGTTAAACAGCCTGCACCTTCTAGTCCTTTTCAGGGTTCTCAGGCAGAGAGCGTTCTCCCTACTGCCCACCTTGCAGTTGATGTTGATGGGAGCAGAGAATCCCTTCTGGGCTCGCTGACACTAACCAGTCTCCCTGCTCCACTGCTTGGGCACTCTAATGGTTCAGGCTCCCCTGTTCTTTCTGAGTCTCCTGGGATGCTGAGACCACAATGATCCACCTAGAATTCTGCCCCATTCATCCCCTATGCCCTTTTCAGAAAAGGATGTCGCTCACTGGAGCAGATTTCTAAGGGTCCTGATTTTGTGTTCTGGTGTTATATCACTTTTCTGTGGCCAGCTTATGGAGGCTCCCATCCCCCTCCATTTATCTTCCAATACTTCCCAGGAAGATTCAAGGTTCCACACATCCTACACCTTGCAAAAAGTAGTCATTTTTATGCTTGTAGAGATCCAGATAAATCTTCTTATATCTCAGGTTGAATTTGTGTGTATTCAGAATGGTTTGATAGATATCCAGCTAAATTCAAGGGACCAGATGAAACGAGGTCCCCTACTCTGCCACCATCTTGCCCTTACAAAGGCATTTCTGTATAATTATTTGAGAGCTCCACTTTAGTTTTCTAAAAATTCAAAGATACTAGTTTGGACATAAGTAAAACTTCTGCCTAATTGTGAAATCAGTGAAGTGACAAAAAAATCTCAAGGTAATAGATAAATTCTATCAACTCCTCAAATATACTGCACACACACAAAAAAATCATTTATAACAGTACTACTGTTATAAAAGAAACATAATATCCAAGCAAACAACAGGTGCCACAACAGTTGTCAAAAAACACAACAGGGAGCGCCTGGGTGGCTCAGTTGGTTAAGCGACTGCCTTCGGCTCAGGTCATGATCCTGGAGTCCCAGGTTCAAGTCCTGCATTGGGCTCCCTGCTCAGCAGGGAGTCTGCTTCTCCCTCTGACCCTCCCCCCTCTCATGTGCTCTCTCTCCCTCATTCTCTCTCTCTCAAATAAATAAAATCTTTAAAAGAAAACACAACAGGTGTTCACTATACATTTGAGAATGAGTGGACAGCAGGCACTTAGTTGCATACTTCTGACAGAGGGTACAGAATCTCATGCAGGCATTAAATGCACCGTTATACAGATGTTTCAATGGGACAAAATAGTTGCAGAATATTGAAGGTTTTTTTTAAATACACTTAATAATACATTAGGACTCCTGGGTTAATTGATCTTATAGAATGACTAACCTGAAGGATAAAAGGCTGTTGGGGTAGAAAAAGGTATAAATAAAAAGCTACATTAAAAATAAATTATATAAGAAATTCAACTCACAGAATGGAGGAGTAAAGAACTCAGAAAATCTCGTCATCCATAAAAGCAGTAAGAATACTGACAAAAATCATCAAAATCAATTTTTTCAGGACTCTAGAAATTAAACAAGAGTTTGCAACAATAGCAAAGAACATTTAATCAAGAAAAAAGGACTGAAATCTCAGTTGAGTGAGCTTTGGAATGTATTAAATTATCCTAATCCTACTGCATCTCCCCAATCTTGTAGCCTAGGCCACACAATCACAGCAATCATGGAAACTAGCAGACTAACACCCACCAGAAAGGACAGAACAAGTTTAGAACTCCCACAAATCACCATTTCAGTGAAATGTCACTATTTGAATTGTCTGGCAGGTTCTTAAAAACTGGCACTCACAGAGCTTATGTTTAAATGACCCGACTCAGAGCTTCCATATATGCACAGCATTTTCCCTAGGTATATAACAAAAACAATCAATGGCAACTATTGAGCACTGCAGCTGCCTGAAACAATTTTTTTTTTAAATAGAAAATGAGTATACATAGGAGGATTTGAAAATCTCCAAAATATTCCTGGAAAGACAGGAGGCAATGCACATTTGTCGGTCAATGCCTATAATGAAAAAAGACCTAAGATATAATTAATATCACACCTCTGGGTGAAATTGAGGCTCTGCAAAAGGAGAAAATGAAGACTAAAAGACATATACTATCTGTGAAAATTTTCATGCTTTGCCCTAAAACATACAGAGAGGACTTTGTGAAAGGCATATAGACTTATTGGTTCAAAGACTTTAAGTATATTCTAATCATTAACCGAACCCTTAATTAAGTGAGCAAAAATATCAGTGGCCACATATGATAAAGAATATAAAGTTCACAGAAATGTTTTGGGAAAAACAATAAACAATCAAGTAACACAAGCACAACATCAACAACTTCACACCTTAGAGGAGGGGGACTGGATTACCAGGGTTGATACATTATATTATTTAAAATGTTCAGTTTAGGGCGCCTGGGTGACTCAGTCGGTTAAGCGACTGCCTTCGGCTCAGGTCATGATCCTGGAGTCCCGGGATCGAGTCCCACATGGGGCTCCCTGCTCAGCAGGGAGTCTGCTCCTCCCTCTCATGCTCTCTGTCTCTCATTCTCTCTCTCGCAAATAAATAAAATCTTAAAAAAAAAAAAATTTAAAATGTTCAGTTTAATAACAACAATACATGAACCATATAAAGAAATAAAAAATTATGGCCCTTATACATGATTAAAAGAAATTGATAAAAAGTGTATAAACCCAGACATTGGACTTACTAGAAAAAGATTTATTTTTAATTTAATTTTATATTTTTTTAATTTAAATTCAATTAATTAGCATATAATGTATTATTGGTTTCAGAGGTAGAGTTCAGTGATTCATCAGTCTTATATAATATTCAGTGCTCATTACATCACCCAGGTATCCCATCCCCTCCTCTCCCTCCCTTCTAGCAACCCTCAGTTTATGTTTAAGTCTCTTATGGTTTGTCTCTCTCCCTGATTTCATCTTGTTTTATTTTTTCTTCTCTTCCCCTATGATCCTCTATTTTGTTTGTTAAATTCCACATATGAGTGAGATCATATGATAATTGTCTTTCTCTTATTGACTTATTTCGCTTAGCATAATACCCTCTAGTTCCATCCATGTTGTTGAAAATGGCAAGATTTCATTTTTGATGGCTGAATAGTATTCCATTGTGTGTATACATATATGTATGTATGTGTATATATATATACACATACATATATCTATGTATATATATATATATATACACACACCACATCTTCTCTATCCATTCATCATCTATAGCAGCAATGTCAACAATAGCCAAACTATGGAAAGAGCCCAGATGTCAATCGACAGATGAATGGATACAGACAAAAGCTTTAAGTCAACTATCTTAAGTATGCTCAAAGAGCTGAAGGAAAGCATGTACAAAGAATTAAAGATGATTTGGTAAGAACAGTATCTCACAAATAGAGTCAATAAAGAGACAGAAATTATTAACAGGAATCAAAATTAAAATTTGAGTTGAAAAGGACAAAAATGAAAAAAAAGACAAAAATGAGAATAACGGTATTCAATAATTTTACTACAATCACTCCAAGTTGTTTTCTGCAATCATGGAATGAAATTATAAATCAATAACAGAGGGAAAATTGGTACATTCACAAATATGTGAAAATGAAACAATACACTACTAAATAACTAATAAACCAAAGAAGAAATCACAAGGGAAGTTAGAAAATACACCAAGATGAATGGATACAAAACAATAACATCAAAAATAAGGCGATGCAGCAGAGCAGGCTATAGAGGGAAATTTATACCTAAAAATGCCTATATTTGAAAAGCAGAACAATCTCAAATCAATAATCTAATCTTATAGAAAAATAAGAGCAAGTAAGCCCATATAAAACAAACAGAAGTAAATAATTAAAACTGGAGGAGAAATAAATAAAATAGAGAATAGAAAAACAGTAGAGAAAATCAACAAAACCAAAAGATGATTCTTTGAAAATACCAATAAAACTGATAAACTTTTGGCTATACTGATGAAGAAAAAGAGGAGAGAGGATTCAAAATACTAAAATAAAGAATGAAAGAAGGAATATATCAAAACCAACTCAAGAAAAAACAGAAAATCTGAACAGACACATAATAAGTAAAGAGTCTGAAATCATAATAAAAAAATCTTCCCGTAAAGAAAGCCCAGACCCATCTAGCTTCACTGGTGAATTCTATCAAATGTTTAAAAAAGAATTACTACCAACCTTTCATAAACTCTTCTAGAAAACAAAAGAGGAAACACTTCCTAACCCATTTTATGAGGCCATTATTTTACTAATACCAAACCCAGACAGAGATATCACAAGAAAAAAGCAAATACAAAACAAACCAACAACAAAGAACACACCAATATTCATTAAGAGCACACATGTAAAAAATACTCAATAAAAATACTAGAAAATGGAATACAACAACATATAGAAAGGATTATACACCATGATCAAGTAGTTTTTATCCCAATTGTAGGTTGGTTTGAAATGAAAGAATCAATCACTGCAATATGCTGTATCAATAGAATAAAACACAAACATCACATGATCATCTCTACAGAGGCACAAATGGCATTTGAAAAAAATCCAACCTTTTCATGAAGCACCCAAGAAACTAGGAAGAGGAAAAAACTTCCTCAACCTGATAATCTACAAAAAAAATCCACAGGTAACATCATATGTAATGTTGAACAATTGAAAGGTTTCCCCTTAAAATCAGAAATAAAACAGACGTACACTCTTGTCACTTATATTCAACATTGTATTTAAGGGTCTTGCCAAAGAAATTAGGTAGGTTAAAGACTGAAAAGACATTTGTATTGGAAAGTAAGACGTAAACAATCACTATTTGCAAATGACATGGCATTCTATATAGAAAATCCTTAGGGAGTCAATATACATTCTTTTCAAGCACACACGGAACATTCTCCAGACTACACCACATATTAAATAGCCAAATAGGCCTCAACAAACACAAAAAGAATGAAATCATAGCATCCACCTTTTCTGTTCATAATGCTACTAGAAATCAACCATAAGGAAAAAATCTGGAAAGACCACAAACACATGGAAGTTAAACAACATGCTATTAAACCATGAATGGGTCAACCAGAAAGGCAAAGAATAAATAAAAAAAAATACACGGAAAAAATAAAATGAAAACGTAACAGTCCGAAGTCTTCGGGATACAGCAAAAGCAGTTTTAAGAAGGAAGTATATAGCAATACAGGCCTACCTCAAGAAACAAGAAAAATCTCAAATAAACAACCTAAATATACACCTAAGGGAGACCAAAAAAGAATGACAAATGAAGCCTATATCCAGCAGGAGGAAAGAAATAATAAAGATTAGAGCAGAAATAAATGATATAGAAACTAAAAGAACAGGTCAATGAAACAAGGAGCTGGTTCTTAGAAAAAAATTAATACCATTAATAAACCTCTTAGCCGGATTTATCATAAAAACTATTAAAACAAACACAAGCTTAGCAAGGTTGCAGGATAAAAGATTAATATACAAAAATCAACTGTATTTCTATATACGTGGAATAAACAGTCTGAAAATGAAATTAAGAAATTCCATTTACAATATCATACAAAAGAAAACATTCAGGAATAAATTTTAAAAAGAATGAAAGCCATATACTAAAAACCAGAAAACCTCATTGGGAGAAATTAAGGAAGACTTATGACATCTAAAGCACAAGTGACAAGAGGAAAACTAGATACACGGGACTTCATCAAAATTTTTAAAAACTTTATGCTTCAAAGGACACTATAAAGAAAATGAAAAGATAACCCACAGAACAGAAGAAATGTTGCAAATTATATTATCTGATAAGGGTCTAGTATCCAGGATATATTTTAAAAATTCTTAACAGTCAACAATTAAGCAACTCAATTAAAAATGGGTAAATGATACGAATAGATATTTCCCCACAAAGATATGCAAATGATCAATAATCATATAGAGATGCTGAACATCAGCAGTAATAAAGGAAATGCAAATTAAAACCACAATGAGATATCACTTTACACCCAACAGAGCGGCTGTAATAAAAACAAACAAACAAAAAACAAGAACAAATATGGACCCTCTTATATTCCTGAAGGGAATATAAAGTGATCCAATCGCTTTGGAAAGCAGTTTGACAATTCCTCATAAAGTTAAACATTAAGTTCACTTATATGATCTAGCAATTATATTTCTAGATATATATCTAAGAATACACAAACACTGGCACATGAATACTCATAGCAGCATTATACATAATAGTCAAAAAGTAGAAATCACCCAAATTTCTAGCAACTAATGAGTGGATAAACAAAATGTGGAATATACAAACAATGCAATATATTTTGACATTAAAATAAATGAAGTACTGGTACACACTGTAACAAGGATATATCATGAAAATAGGCTAGATGAAAAAGCCATACACAAAAATTCGGATGTTATATGATTACCTTAATATCAAATCCAAATGAACAAATTCATACAGAGAAAAAGATCAGTGGTTATCAGGGGGAAGGGATAGAGAGACATGGAGAATGACTGTTAACCTATCATTTTTCTGTTTAGGATGATGATAATGTTCTAAAAGTGATAGTTTCACAACTTCGTGAATATAGTAAAACCAAAAAATTGTTCAAACAATCAATTATGAAGCATAAAAGACATGGAAGAAAACAAGACCAAATTACGAAACTGATGAAAGAAAATACATCATAATAACAAAACCATAAGTAATCCCTACATTGCAGTTATCAAACATGGAAGTTAATACAACAATAATAAGTTCAAAAAAGAAATTTTAAAAGTGAGAATTTCAGTAGAAGACATCAATCTAAAAAAATCAAATGTAAATTCTAGAATTAAAAAGTATGATACCTAAAATTAAAAATTCAATTAATAGGTTTTAATTACCAATTAGATATATTAGAACATATAAACAATGAATGTGAAGATAAACCAGCAAAGAAATCCTGAATCAAAGTAGAAAGAGTAAAAAGGATAGGGAGAAAGATAGAAAAAAAGAGATGAAAAGATATGGGACAAGATGAAAAGATATGGGAAAAGGTGTAACATGTATTTGCTGTTTCAAAAAAGCAAAATAGAAAAAAAAAAATGGAGCACAAGCAATATCTTAGTATATACTAGCCGAGAATTTTCCAAATCTTATGAGACATTAAGTTTAGAAGTGAAAACTTCTACAAGTACCAAGAAGGATTATAAATACAAAGAACAGCACAAATAGCACATTTAGACATGGAAATCATTTTAAATCAAAGACAAGGAAAAACATTTGAAAGCTGCCCAAGAAGAAAGTGTTTTCCTAAAAGGAACAACAGAATTGCAGTTGATTCATACAAAAAACAATGGAAGCCAGAAGATAATGACATATTTGAAGTATTCAAAGAAAAGAACTATCAACCTAAAATACACTTTATTTTTTTATTATGGTGAGTTAGCCACTGTATACTACATCACTGTTTTTGATATAGTGTTCAATGATTCATTAGTTACATGTAAGACCCAGTGCTCATCATAACACATACCCTCCTTAATACCCATCAACCCATCCCCCACCCACCCCCCTTCTGAAACCCTCAGTTTGTTTCCGGGGGTCCATAGTCTCTCATGGTCTGTCTCCCTCTCTGATTTCTCCCCCTTCAGTTTCCCCTCCCTTTCCCTATGCTCCATGCAATTGCTTATGTTCCACATATGAGTGAAACCATATGATATTGTGTTGTCTCTAAATGACTTATTTTACTTAGCACAATCCCCTCCAGTTCCATCCATGTCAATGCAAATGGTGGGTATTCATCCTTTCTGATGACCCAGCAATTGCACTACTAGGTATTTACCCCAAAGATACAGATGTAGTGAAAAGAAGGGGCGCCTGCACGCCAATGTTCATAGTAGCGATGTCCACAATAGCCAAACTGTGAAAGGAGCCAAGATGCCCTTCAACAGATGAATGGATGAAGAAGATGTGGTTCATAAAATACACGTTAAAAATTAAATAAAAACAAGACATTTCAGAAAAACAATTAGTCACGGGCGCCTGGGTGGCTCACTTGGTTAAGCGACTGCCTTCGGCTCAGGTCATGATCCTGGAGTCCCGGGATCGAGTCCCGCATCGGGCTCCCTGCTCAGCAGGGAGTCTGCTTCTCCCCCTGACCCTCCTCCCTCTCATGCTCTCTGTCTCTCATTCTCTCTGTCTCAAATAAATAAAATCTTTAAAAACAAAAACAAAAACAAAAAAAAAACAATTAGTCAGGAATGGCTAATAATCCCAGACAGAACATCCCAAGAAAGAAAGATGATCATCATAATGGTACACTTGAAGATTATATGTATATGCATGGATATAGAGATCTATATTGTTGTATTCAGCAACAGTATTAATGTTTTGTGCAGCTTAAAATATATGTAGAATTGGGGCACCTGGATGGCTCAGTCGGTTAAGTGTCTGACTCTTGATTTTGGCTCAGGTCATGATCCCACGGTCATGAGACGGAGCCCTCCATTGAGATGTGTGCTGGGCGAAGAGCCTGCTTAAGATTCTCTCTCTCCCTCTCCCTCTGCCCATCCCTGCCCGCTCTCTCCCTCTTAAAAAAACAATGCTAAAAAACAAATGCAGAATTAAAGTAAATGTCAACAATAGTATGTGAAGCTAAAATGTGCAAAGGGTCTTAAATCGTCTAGAAAACAGTCAAAATGCAAATACTGAGTAGAACCTAGTAAGTTGAGGATACTATGATTTCTGTAATTACCACTAAAAGAATAATAAAATGAAGCCTAATGAACTTATTGAAGGAGGGATGCTTCAGTAACAATAAATCCAAAAGAATATAAGAAAGGAGAAAAAAAATACAAATAATAGATGGACCAACAACAAATAGAAATATGAAAGACTGAAACCAAGATACATAAAAATTTACATTAAACTGTAAATGAGGGGCTCCTGGGTGGCTCAGTCATTAAGCATCTGCCTTCGGCTCAGGTCGTGATCCCAGGGTCCTGGGATCGAGCCCCACATTGGGCTCCCTGCTCAGCAGGAAGCCTGCTTCTCCTTCTCCCACTCCCCCTGCTTGTGTTCCCTCTCTCCCTGTGTCTCTCTCTGTCAAATAAATAAATAAAATCTTTAAAAAAAAAAAAACTGTAAATGAACTAAGTACCCAATTAAAAGGAAAAGACTGCAGATTAGATTTTTAAAAGAGCAATAATTATATGATACAAACGATACACTATACAAATACTAATCAAAAGAAACTCCTCTAGTGGCCCCAGGGTGGCTCAGTGGTTGAGCTTCTGCCTTGGGCTCAAGTCATGATCCCAGGATCCTGGGATCGAGCCCCACATCGGGCTCCCTGCTCAGCAGGAAGCCTATTTCTCCCTATCCAACTCCACCTCCTTGTGTTCCCTCTCTCGCTGTGTCTCTCTCTGTCAAATAAATGAAATCTTTTTTTAAAAAAAGAATAAGAAAAAAGAAACTGCTCTAGTTAGGGGCACCTGGATCGCTCAGTCAGTTAAGCTTCTGCCTTCGGCTCAGGTCAGAATCTCAGGGTCCTGGGATCAAGCCCTGCATTGAGCTCCTTGCTCAGCGGGGAGCCTGCTTCTCCTTCTCCCTCTGCTTGTGCTCTCTCTGTCAAATAAACAGTGGGGAGTCTCTTTCTCCCTCTCCTCCTCCCCCCTAACCCCTACTGCTCATGTTCTCGTTCTCTCTCTCTCTAAAATGAATAAAAAAAAAAAAAAACTGCTCTAGTTAGAAAAGGAGATTGTAAGAAAGGAATTTTATGAGTTGAAATGAGACACTGGGAACTCAAAAAAGTTTAACAAATTTAAATCATATGCATGTAGTTTTATATACACATACATATATATACACACATACATACATGAATCAGAAAGTGACAGAATTAAATGGAGAAAAAAATTCCATCATACTTGGATACAAAATGAACATAACAGACAGAAAACTGCACAACACATAAAAGATATGAATAGCCTGATTAACTCAGTGTACTTAGTTAACATAAACAGCACTGAAGACAATAGCATTTTTCCATGATCCTGTAAAATATTAACCAATAATGATGATATGATCGGTCATAAGCAAATCTCAACCATTTTCTTAATTTTATTTTTTATTAACATATAATGTAATATTTGTTTCACGGGTATAGGTCTGTAATTCAATAGTCTTAAACAATTCACCACGATAACCATAGAACATACCCTCCCTGATGTCCATCACCCAGCCACCCCATCCCGCCCATCCCCCAACACTCCAGCAACCCTCAGTTTGCTTCCTGAGATTAAGAGTCTGTTACGGTTTGTCTCCCTCTCTGGTTTCATCTTGTTTCATTTTCCCCGCCTTCCCGTGTGATCCTCTGTCGTGTATCTCAAATTCGTCTTATCAGTGATATTATATGATACTTTTCTTTCTCTCATTGACTTATTTTGCTTAGCATAATACACTCTAGTTTCATCCACGTCATTGCAAATGACAAGATTTCTTTTTTTTTTTTGATGGCTACATAATCTTCCATTGTATATATATACCCCATCTTCTTTATCCATTCATCTGTTGGACATCTAGGCTCCTTCCACAGTTTGGCTATTGGGGACATTGCTGCTGTAAACATTGCTGTGCACATGCCCGTTCAGATCACTATATTTGTATCTTTGGGGTAAACACCCAGTAGTGCAATTGCTGGGTCGCAGGGTAGCTCTATTTTCAACTTTTTGAGGAACCTCCATATAGTTTTCCTGAGTGGCTGCATCAGCTTGCATTCCCACCAACAGTGTAGGAGGGTTCCCCTTTCTCCGCATCCCCACCAACATCTGTCATTTCCTGACTTGTTAATTTGAGCCATTCTGACTGGTGTGAGGTGGTATCTCATTGAGGTTTTGATTTGGATTTCCCTGATGCCGAATGATGTTAAGCACTTATTCATGTGTCTGTTGGCCATTTGGATGTCTCTTTTGCAGAAATGTCTGTTCATGTCTTCTGCCCATTTCTGGATTGGATTATTTGAGTTTGAAAAGTTCTTTACAGATTTTGGATAACAGTCCTTTATCTGATATCTCATTTCCAAATATCTTCTCCCATCCTGTCAGTTGTCTTTTGGTTTTGTTGACTGTTTCCTTTACTGTGCAGAAGCTTTTTATCCTGACGAGGCCCCAGTAATTCATTTTTCCATTTGTTTCCCTTGCCTTTGGGGACGTGTCTAGCACGAAGTTGGTATGGCCTAGGTCAAAGAGGTTGCTGCCTGTGTTCTCCTCTAGGATTTTGATGGACTCCTGTCTCACATTTGGGTATTTCATCCATTTTGAGTTTATATTCATGTATGGTGTAAGAAACTGGTCCAGTTTCATTCTTCTGCATGTGGCTGTCCAATTTTCCCAACCCCATCTGTTGAAGACACTGTCTTTTTTCCATTAGACATTCTTTCCTGCTTTGTTGAAGATTAGTTAACCATAGAGTGGAGGGTCCATTTCTGGACTCTTTATCCTGTTCCATTGATCTATGTGTCTGTTTTTGTGCCAGTACCGTACTATCTTGATGATTATAACTTTGTAATAGTGCCTGAAGTCCAGAATGTAATGCCACCAGCTTTGCTTTTCAACATTCCTCTGGCTATTTGGAGTCTTTTCTGGTTCCATACAAATTTTAGGATGATTTGTTCCATTTCTTTGAAAAAAGTGGATGGTATTTTGATAGGGATTGCATTAAATGTGTAGATTGCTCTAGGTAGCATTGACCTCTTCACAATATTTGTTCTTCCAATCCATGAGCATGGAACCTTTCTCCAATACTTTGCATCTTCCTCAGTTTTCTTCATGAGTATTCCATAGTTTTCTTAGTACAGATCCTTTGCCTCTTTGATGAGATTTATTCCTAGGTATCTTATGGTTTTGGGTGCAATTGTAAATGGGGTCGACTCCTAATTTCTCTTTCTTCTGTCTTGTTGTTGCTATATAGAAATGCCAATGATTTCTGTGCATTGATTTTATATCCTGCCACTTTAATGAATTCCTGTATGAGTTCTAGCTGTTTTGGGGTACAGCATTTGGATTTTTCACATAAAGTATGATATCATCTGCAAACAGTGAGCGTTTGACTTCTGTGCCAATTTGCATGCCTTTTATTTTTGTAGTCTAATTGCTAAGGCTAGGACTTCTAATACTATGTTGAATAGCAGTGGTGATAGTGGACATCCCTGCTGCGTTCCTGATGTAGGGGAAAAGCTCTCAGTTTTTGCCCTTGAGTATGATATTTGCTGTGGGTTTTCATAGATGGCTTTTATGATATTGAGGTATGTGCCCTCTAGCCATATACTCTGAAGAGTTTTGGTCAAGAAAGGATGCTGTACTTTGTCAAATGCTTTTTCTGCATCTATTGAGAGGATCATATGGTTCTTGTTCATTCTTTCATTAATATATTGTATCACATTGATTGATTTGTGGATGTTGAACCAACCTTGCAGCCCAGGAATAAATCCGACTTGGTTGTGGTGAATAATCCTTTTAATGTACTGTTGGATCCTGTTGGCTAGTATTTTGGTGAGAATGTTTGCATCCATGTTCATCAGGGATATTTGTCTGTAATTCCCCTTTTTGATGGGGTCTTTGTCTGGTTTTGGGATCAAGGGAATGCTGGCCTCATAAAATGAGTTTGGAAGTTTTCCTTCCATTTCTATTTTTTGGAAGTTTCAGAAGAATAGGTATTAATTCTTCTTTAATGTGTGGTAGAATTCCCCTGGGAAGCCATCTGGCCCTCGGCTCTTGTTTGTTGGAAGACTTTTGATGACTGCTTCAATTTCCTTGTTATGGGTCTGGTCATGTTTCCTATTTCTTCTTGGTTCAGTTCTGGTGGCTTATAAATCTCTAGGAATGCACCCATTTCTTCCAGATTATCTAATTTGCTGGCATATAGTTGCTCATAATGCATTATTATAATTGTTTGTATTTCCTTGGTGTTGGTTGTGATCTCTCCTCTTTCATTCATGATTTTGTTGATTTGGGTCATTTCTCTTTTCTTTTTGATAAGTCTGGCCAGGGGTTTATCAATCTTCTTAATTCTTTCAAAGAACCGGCTCCTAGTTTCATTGATCTGTTCTACCGTTCTTTTGGTTTCTATTTCATTGATTTCTGCTCTGATCTTTATGATTTCTCTTCTCCTGCTGGGTTTAGGCTTTATTCGCGATTCTTTCTCCAGCTCCTTTAGGTGTAGGGTTAGGTTGTGTATTTGAGACCTTTCTTGTTTCTTGAGAAAGGCTTGTATTGCTATATAGTTTCCTCCTATGACTGCCTTTGCTGCATCCCAAAGATTTTAAACACTTGTGTTTTCATTTTCATTTGTTTCTATGAATTTTTTTAATTCTTCTTTAATTTCCTGGTTGACCCATTCATTCTTTAGTAGGATGCTCTTTAGTCTCCGTGTATTTGAGTTCTTTCCAACTTTCGTCTTGGGATTGCATTCTAGTTTCAAAGCCCTGTGGTCCGAAAATATGTACGGAATGATCCCAATCTTTTGGTACCAGTAGAGACCTGATTTGTGACCCAAGAAGTGATCTATTCTGCAGTCATGGGCACTAGAAAAGAATGTGTATTCTGTTGCTTTGAAATGAAATGTTCTGAATGTATCTGTGAAATCCATCTGGTCCAATGTGTCATTTAAAGCCTTTATTTCCTTGTTGGTCTTTTGCTTGCATGAGCTGTCCATTTAGTGCGGCAGGTGTTAAAGTTCCCTAATATTTTTGTAGTATTATCGATGAGTTTCTTTGATTTTGTTATTAATTGCCTTATATAATTGGCTGCTCCCAAGTTAGGGCCATAGGTATTTAAAATTCTTAGATCTTCTTGTTGAATAGACCCTTTAAGTAGGATATAGTGTCCTTCCTCATCTCTTATTAGAGTCTTTGGTTTAAAATCTAATTTGTCTTATATATGGATTGCCACCCCAGCTTTCTTTTGGTGTCCATTAGCATGGTACATGGTTGTCCACCCCCTTACTTTCAATCTGGAGGTGTGTTTGGATCTAAAATGAGTCTCTTGCAGACAGCATATCGATGGGTCCTGTTTCTTTATCCAATCTGATAGCCTGTGTCTTTTGATTGGGGCATTTAGTCCATTTACATTCAGAGTAACTACTAAAAGATATGAATTTGGTGCCATTATATTGCCTGTAAGGTGACTGTTACTGTATATTGTCTCTGTTCCTTTCTGGTCTATGTTACTTTTAGGCTCTCTCTTTGCTTAGAGGACCCCTTTCAAGATTTCTTGTAGGGCTAGTTTGGTGTTCACAAATTCTTTTAGCTTTGTTTGTCCTGGAGGCTTTTTATCTCTCCTTCTATTTTCAATGACAGCATAGCTGGATAAAGTATTCTTGGCTGCCTGTTTTTCTCATTTAGTGCTCTGAATGTATCATGCCATTCCTTTCTGGCCTACTAGGTCTCTGTGGATAAGTCTGCTGCCAACTTAATGTTTCTACTATTGTAGATTACAGACCTCTTCTCCAGAGGAGCTTTCAAGATTTTCTCTTTGTCTCGGAGTCTTATAAGTTTTACTATTAGATGTCGGGGTGTTGACCTATTTTTATTGATTTTGAAGGGAGTTCTCTGTGCCTCCTGGATTTTGATGCCTGTTTCCTTCCCCAAATTAGGGAAGTTTTCTGCTATAATTTGCTCCAATATTCCTTCTGCCCTTCACTGTCTTTCTTCTTCTGGGATCCCAATTATTCTAATATTGTTTCATCTTATGGTATCACTTATCTCTCAAATTCTACCCTCCTGATACAGTAGTTGTTTATCTTTTCCTCAGCTTCTTTATTTTCCATCATTTGGTCTTCTATATCACTGATTCTCTCTTCTGCCTCATTTATTCTAGCAGTTAGAGCCTCCATTTTTTATTGCACCTCATTAATAGCCTTTTTGATTTCCACTTGGCTAGATTTTAGTTCTTTTATTTCTCCAGAGAGGGATTCTCTAGTATCTTCCATGCTTATTTCAAACCCAGGCAGTATATTTATAATTTTCATTCTGAACTCTAGTTCAACATCTTAGTAATGTCCATATTGATTAAGTCCCTGGCAGTTGGTACTGCCTCTTGTTCTTTTCTTTGAGGTGAGTTTTTACAGTTTGTCATTTTGTCTAGAGAGCAACAGATGAATGAGAAAACAAAATGCTAAAAGGGTTACAACAAGCCCAGAAAAATATACACTAACCAAATCAGAAGAGACCTTCCAGAAAATGGTCACTTTTTTGTTCATAGAATTGCTCCTATACTTTTCATTGATTTCCTGTTGAGTTAGTAGGTGCTCAGAATGGTTTAATAACTATCTACCTGAATTCCTGGGACTAGAAGAAATTTAGGTCTCCTACTGCCCCGCCATCTCACTCCTCACCAAATTTCACAGATTTTAAAGGACTAAAACTGTGTAGGATATGTTCTCTGACCACTGCAGATTCAAACTAAAAGTCATATTATAAAGATAGAAAATCCCCAAAAATTTAAAAATTAAGAAATACATTTTTAAACAACTCACTGGTAAAAGAAAATATCATAATGGTGATTGCAAAATAATTTTACTGAATGATAATAAAATTATAACATAAACTTTTAGAATGAAGCTAAGCAGGGAATATTTAAAGCCCTAAATGAATACATTAGGCAGAAGAAAACCCAAAAAATCAATGATCTAATCTTCCATATAAAGAAAAACCCTAAAAAAGGGTAAGTTAAACATAAAGAAAGTAGAAGAAGGGAAATAAAGGTATCAGTAAAAATGAACGGAACAAAAAGCAGTAGAGATGGATAAAGAAGATGTGATATATATATATATATATATATATATATATACACAATGGAATATTATGCAGCCATCAAAAGGAATGAGATCTTGCCATTTGCGATGACGTGGATGGAACTGGAAGGTATTATCCTGAGCGAAATAAGTCAAACAGAGAAAGACATGTATCATATGATCTCACTGATATGAGGAATTCTTAATCTCAGGAAACAAACTAAGGGTTGTTGGAGAGGGGGGTGGGGTGGGAGGGATGGGGTGACTGGGTGATAGACACTGTAGAGGGTATGTGCTCTGATAAGCGTTGTGAATTGTGCAAGACTGCTGAATCTCAGATCTGTATCTCTGAAACAAATAATGCAATATATGTTAATAAAAAAAAAAAGAAGAAAAAGAATGTACTAGGCGGGGAAGAATGAAAGGGGGGAAATCGGAGGGGTAGACGAACCATGAGACGATGGACTCTGAAAAACAAACTGAGGGTTCTAGAGGGGAGGGGGGTGGGAGGATGGGTTAGCCTGCTGATGGGTATTGAGGAGGGCACATTCTGCATGGAGCACTGGGTGTTATGCACAAACAATGAATCATGGAACACTACATCTAAAACTAATGATGTAATGTATGGGGATTAACATAACAATAAAAAAAATTTTTAAAAAAAGCAGTAGAGAAACTCAAAAACGCTGAAAACAATTTTTTTTAAAGTCTAATAAAACTGAAAAACTATAAGCAAGACCAATCAGAAAAGAGAGCTGTCACAAATTATCAAATTGAGGAATTGAAAATACTACATCATTAGAGAACCAACAGTTGTTAAAATGATGAAAGGATATTATGAAAAAATTTATGCCAATATATTTGAGGATTTAGATTGAAAGAAAATTTTCTTATAAAATACAATTCACTGCAACTAAAAAAACCCCACAATAATGGGTCAGTAGTAAGTGGGAGTTGAGATTAGTAAAATGAGTACTTTATTATACTTGGATCTTTTTATTCCTTCAAATGGCATATGAATTAAGAACTGTGATTTAATATTTAAGTTTTCTTAAATTATATGCTTAATAAAGGTCAAAGAAACAAAGTAAGAAAAAGTTATACTTGATGATTTTAATAATAGGCTTTTAAAATTTTATTTAATTTAAATTCAATCAATTAACATAGTATATTATTAGTTCCAGAGGTACAGTTCAGGGATTCATCAGCTGTACGTAATATCCAGTGTTCATCACATCAGGTGCCCTCCTTAATGCCCATCACTCAGTTACCACATCCCCCCACACCCCTTCCCTCCAGCAATCCTGTTTGTTACCTAGAGTTAAGAGTCTCTTTTGGTTTCTCTCCCTATCTGATTATGTCTTGTTTCATTTTTCCCTCCCTTTCTCTATGCTCCTCTGTTTTGTTTCTTAAATTCCACATATGAGTGAAATCATATAACTCTCTTTCTCTGATTGACTTATGTGTAATTAAGTAAACTGTCATCACTAAAATTTGGTTAACAACACCTATGAAGATCATAAGATGCCAAGACACCTCAGAAAAAGAGTACCAAAGAAGAAATAAAAGCACCTGGTGAACTATGCTGCATCATAGCAAACATGACATAGTTATATTTTCTCATTTGACATTCACAACTAAAGAATATTGTAGTACTCACAAATCTCTAATATTTCTCACACATAAGGGGCTATTAGGTTCAATTTTCACATATAATTTTCCCACTTGGGTTGGAATAAACAAAAAAAAATTATAATATATACTCTGATTTGTTAGGAACTATTATGCTTGCTCATTCGTCTAATACCAAGAGTACTAAATATTCTAACATCTGAAATAGTTTTTTTATCATTTATACATAAGCTATAAATTCTTGTAATTAAGATGAATAATACATGATGAAATATTCTTTCTAAATACGCACGACGAAGGAATAATTTATTAAGCCACAGTTGTGGTTTACTGTGCCTAAACTGTTAATGCAAACAATATTTTTGCCAAAACAGATGTTGGGCTGAACACCTGATTTCCTGAGAGTTAGAAATTTGGTACCTGTTAGGAAGAGGGTATCTACGTGACCAGACCCCAATAAATACCTTAGGCAATAACTCCCTAACGAGCTTGCATGGTAGAGATAAAGTTTCACACATGTTGTCACAATTGGAGGAATTAAGCATGTTCTGTATGACTACATCAGGAAAGGACTATTGGCGGCTTGCACCTGGTTTTTTCTAGGCTTTGCTTCAGGTGGCTTTTACTTTGGCTGAGTTTGCTTTCTATTCTTTCACTGCAATAAATCTTATCCACAACATGCCAGATCCTGTGAGTTCTCCCAGAGAATCATCAAACCTAGGGGTGGCCTTTGGGACCCCTAAAACAGGACTACTCACTTATTTTTAAGTCACATTGAAGTAAAATTTCACAAGAGGGCTAAGAATCTACAATCCAATTCAACTGACTTGGTTCAAAGAAGCCATGCATTGACTCTTTCTAAGCAACATCTCAGATTATTATAATCCTTCGAGACATAAAAGCATTCCCAAATCCTTAAAACTGTAATTTTTATTACTTGTTTTTTGGCATGAATTTTAAGAGTTAGAAACACAAGGCCAACTTCAATCATGTAAAGTCATATGATGTAAATTAAAAAGAATGGTTTTTGGAATTTTTTCTCATTTAAAGTTACAAGCCCATGTGTCTATCTCGCCCCTTCTGCCTTTTGAACCTTTAATCTCCTTGGCTCCTTTTCATATTCAGCTGACATTCCTGCTTTCCATTTCATCATGGTAATAGTAGCAATCAAAAGAGAACTTCCACATCTACCAATCTCTATATTTAACACCATTCCAAGTATTGTCCCCAATTAATGCTTATTTATACTTAAATTTTAAGATTGTAAGAGTATCTGAGGTTAGTTTTTTCTAAAATGATATGACACTATGACTTATGACCCATCATTAAATAACACCAAAATTATTCTTGTAACAGCACAACACTAGAGAAGGAACATTAGAAACCATACAGGTAGTTTCTCTACCTCAATGTATAAAGACGTGCAATTAACAGATTTTAATACCTTAATTAAAAATAAAAACAAAACAAAAATGTAGGAAGGGAAGACAAAATTTCAACTTTGTATATCTTCACTTTCAAAGTACTCTTTAAAACTTACAATTTTGGGATTAGCAAAGTCTAAAAAATCTCTTCTTTATTAAAGAATTACATCTTTTCAGAGAAAAGATGGCAGAGGAGTAGGGGACCATATTCCAACTGGTCCCTGGAATTGAGCTGGATATCTACCAGACCACTCTGAGCACCCAAAAAATCAGCCTGAGATGTAAGAAAATAGATCTGGATCTCTACAAACAGAATATCGCGGGCGGTTCATTTCGAGGTACGAAGCAGGGAACCATGATTCTGCGGGCAGAAATCAGAGGATAAATGGCAGCGGGAGGGAGCCTGGCCATTGGGATCCTACACCGCCAGTGAGCGACAGCCTCGTGCACTGGGGACAGGGCACAGACTCGCAGACCGGTAGCGGCGGGGAAAGGATTTTAAGGTAGCCCCTGGGATGGAAACCCGGAGCGGCGGGGTCGCACGTGCAAACTGAGAACATGCAACCAAAAATACTTTATCCGGCAAGGCTGTCATTCAGAATGGATGGAGAGATGCAGAGCTTCCAAGACCGGCAGAAACTGAAAGAATATGTGCCCACTAAGCCGGCCCTGCAGGAAATATTAAGGGGGGTTCTATAAAAGGAGAAAGACACCAAGAGTGATATACAACAGACATTTACAATCTATAGAAACAAGGACTTCACAGGCAAAATGATGACAATAAATTCGTATCTTTCAATAATCACTCTCAACGTAAATGGCCTAAATGCTCCCATAAATTGGCACAGGGTTGCAGACTGGATAAAAAGACAGGACCCATCCATATGCTGTATACAAGAGACTCATTCTGAACCTAAAGATACATCCAGACTGAAAGTGAAGGGATGGAGATCCAACTTCCATGCCAGCGGACCTCAAAAGAAAGCTGGGGTAGCAATTCTTATATCAGACAAATTAGATTTTAAACTAAAGTCTGTAATTAGAGACACAGAAGGACACTATATCATTCTTAATGGGTCTATCCAACAAGAAGATCTAACAATTGTAAATATCTATGCCCCCAACATAGGAGCAGCCATCTACATAAGCCAACTGTTAACCAAAATAAAGAGTCATATTGATAATAATGCGTTAATTGTAGGAGACCTCAATACTCCACTCTCAGCAACGGACAGATCATCTAAGCAGAAAATCAACAAAGAAACAAGAGCTCTGAATGACACACTGGACCAGATGGACCTCATAGATATACACAGAACATTCCACCCTAAAACAACAGAATACTCATTCTTCTCGAGCATACATGGAACTTTCTCCAGAATAGACCACATACTGGGTCACAAATCAGGTCTCAACAGATACCAAAAGACAGAGATTATTCCCTGCATAGTCTCAGAACACAATGCTTTAAAACTGGAACTCAATCATAAGAAAAAAATTGGCAGAAATTCAAACACTTGGAAGCTAAAGACCACTCCGCTCAAGAATGTTTGGGTCAACGAGGAAATCAAAGAACTTAAACAATTCATGGAAATCAATGAGAATGAAAACACATCAGTCCAAAACCTATGGGACACGGCAAAGGCAGTCCTAAGTGGGAAACACATAGCCATCCAAGCCTCCCTCAAAAAAATAGAAAAGTCCTGAATTCACCAACTAACTCTACACCTTAAAGAACTAGAGAAAAAGCAACAAACGATGCCTAAGCCACGCATTAGAAGAGAAATAATTAAGATTAGAGCAGAGATCAATGAATTAGAAACCAGAAACACAGTAGATCAGATCAATGAAACTAGAAGTTGGTTCTTTGAAAGAATTAATAAGATTGATAAACCACTGTCCAGACTTATCCAAAAGAAAAGAGAAAGGACCCAAATTAATAAAATTATGAATGAACAGGGAGAGATCACGACTAACACCAAGGAAATAGAAACAATTATTAGAAATTATTACCAACAACTATATGCCAACAAACTGAGCAATCTGGATAAAATGGAGGCCTTCCTGGAAACCTATAAGCTGCCAAGACTGAAACAGGAAGAAATTCACAACCTGAATAGGCCAATAACCAGTAACGAGATTGAAGCAGTGATAAAAACCTCCCAAAAAACAAGAGTCCAGGACCTGATGGATTCCCTGGGGAATTCTACCAAACATTCAAAGAAGAAATAATACCTATTCTACTGAAGCTGTTTCAAAAAATAGAAACAGAAGGAAAACTTCCAAACTCATTCTATGAGGCCAGCATGACCTTAATCCCCAAACCATGCAAAGACCCCATCAAAAAGGAGAATTTCAGGCTGATATTCCTGATGAATATGGATTCCAAAATCCTCAACAAAATCCTAAGTAAGAGGATCCAACAATACACTGAAAGGATCATCCACCACAACCAAGTGGGATTTATCCCCGGGATGCAAGGGTGGTTCAACATTCGCAAATCAATCAATGTGATTGAACACATTAATAAGAGGAGGGAGAAGAACCATATGGTCCTCTCAATTGATGCAGAAAAAGTATTTGACAAAATACAACATCCTTTCCTGATTAAAGCTTCAGAGTATAGGGATAGAGGGAACATTCCTCAAGTTCATAAAATCCATCTATGAAAAACCCACAGCAAACATCATTCTCAATGGGGAAAAGCTGAGAGTCTTTCCCTTAAGATCGGGAACACATCATGGATGCCCACTCTCACCACTATTGTTCAACATAGTACTAGAAGTCCTAGCAACAGCAATCAGATAACAAAAAGAAATAAAGGGTATTCAAATTGGCAAAGAAGAAGTCAAACTCTCTTTTCGCAAATGACATGATACTTTAGGTGGAAAATCCAAAAGACTCCACCCCCAAATGACTGGAACTCATACAGCAATTCAGTAATGTGGCAGGATACAAAATCAATGCACAGAAATCAGTTGCTTTCATATACACTAACAACGCAACTGTAGAAAGAGAAATTAGAGAAACGATTCCATTTACAGTAGCACCAAAAACCATAAGATACCTCAGAATAAACCTAACGAAAGAGGTAAAGGATCTATACTCTAGGAACTACAGAACACTCATGAAAGAAATGGAAGAAGACACAAAAAGATGGAAAAATATTCCATGCTCATGGATTGGAAGAATAAACATTGTTAAAATGTCTATGCTACCCAGAGCAAGCTATACCTTCAATGCCATCCTGATCAAAATTCCAATGACATTTTTCAAAGTGCTGGAACAAACAATCCTAAAATTTGTATGGAATCAGAAAAGACCCCGAATCACCAAGGAAATGATGAAAGAGAAAAACAAAACTGGGGGCATCAGGTTGCCCAATTTCAAGCTATATTACACAGCTGTGATCATCCAGACAGCATGGTACTGGCACAAAAACAGACTTATAGACCAATGGAACAGAATAGAGAACCCAGATATGGACCCTCAACTCTACGGTCAAATAATCTTCGACAAAGCAGGAAAAAACATGCAATGGAAAAAAGACAGTCTCTTCAATAAATGGTGCTGGGAAAATTGGACAGCCACATGCACAAGAATGAAACTCGACCATTCTCTAACACCATTCACAAAGATAAACTCAAAGTGGATGAAAGACCTCAATGTGAGACAGGAATCCATCAAAATCCTAGAGGAGAACATAGGCAGTAACCTCTTTGACATCGGCCACAGCCACTTCTTTCAAGATACATCTCCAAAAGCTAGTGAAACAAAAGCAAAAATGAACTTTTGGGATTTCATCAAGATAAAAAGCTTCTGCACAGCAAAAGAAACAGTCAACAAAACAAAGAGGCAACCCACAGAATGGGAGAAGATATTTGCAAATAACACTACAGATAAAGGGCTGGTATCCAAGATCTATAAAGAACTTCTCAAACTCAACACCCAAAAAACAAATAATCCAGTCAAAAAATGGGCAGAAGATATGAAAAGACACTTCTCTGAAGATGACATACAAATGGATAACAGACACATGAAAAAATGTTCATCATCATTAGCCATCAGGGAAATTCAAATCAAATCCACACTGAGATACCACCTTACACCAGTTAGAATGGCAAAAATGGACAGGAAATGAACAAACGTTGGAGAGGTTGTGGAGAAAGGGGAACCCTCTTACACTGTTGGTGGGAATGCAAGTTGCTTCAGCCACTTTGGAAAACAGTGTGGAGGTGCCTCAAAAATTTTAAAATAGAGCTACCCTATGACCCAGCAACTGCACTACTAGGTATTTACCCCAAAGACACAGATGTAGTGAAAAGAAGGGCCATATGCACCCCAATGTTCATAGCAGCAAGGTCCGCAATAGCCAAACTGTGGAAAGAGCCGTGATGTCCTTCAACAGATGAATGGATAAATAAGATGTGGTCCATATATACAATGGAATATTACTCAGCCATCAGAAAGGATGAATACCCAAGTTTTACATCAACATGGATGGGACTGGAGGAGATTATGCTAAGTGAAATAAGTCAAGCAGAGAAAGTCAATTATCATATGGTTTCACTTATTTGTGGAACATAAGGAATAGCATGAAGGACACTAGGAGAAGGAAGGGAAAATGAGGGAGGGGGGAATTGGAGGGAGAAATGAACCATGAGAGACTATGGATTCTGAGAAACAAACAGGGTTTTAGAGAGGAGGTGGGAGGGGGAATTGGTTAGCCCGGTGATGGGTATTAAAGAGGGCATGTACTGCATGGAGCAATGGGTTGTATACAAAAACAATGGAACGTGGATCACCACATCAAGGACAGATGATGTATTGTATGGTGACTAGTGTAACATAATAAAATTAAAAAAAAAAAAAAAAGACCATTGTCTAAGTGAGAGAGGGAAAAAAAAAATGTAAGAAGCAGTGAGATAAGGGTGTATAGACCTGCTCCAGTCATTGTGGGAAAGTTATCTTCTTTAGTTGTCATATGCTTCATTCCTGGAAATCCTCACTTTTGGGTCACCGGTTGGTGTGTAGGTCCAATAAAGTCTTGGTGTTTTCTTTAGATGTGATACATGCATCCAAGAGCCCATGGATGGAATCTGGTAGCACAAAATTGGTTAACTGTATCTGATAGAGGTCTTTCTAATGGTGTTGAAAAGAGTTTTTCTTGAGGTATTTTTTTCTATTAGATGAAGTCCCAGGTTGCAAATTGTGATGTATAAGGTTTTTTTTTCTTTTTTAATTTTATTTTATTTGTTGGTCACCCTGCAGTACATCATTGGTTTTTGATGTGGTGTTCCATGATTCATTGTTTGCATATAGCTTTTTTATCTCACAACAGCATGCTGTGAAATTTGTTCTACCAAAGCATGGTTATTTTTAATAAAAGTAATTAGGCCTTTACAATATTAAAGTGTATCTAATATTAACAAAAAAAGAAAAAGAAAAAGAATTACGTCTTTTCATATGATTTTACATATATATTAAAATTTATTAAGATTTATTAAAAAATAAACCAAAGTGTGACAATATAATATGTATATTACACGTGTGTGTTGTGTGTGTGAGCTCTGTATGCTTTAATCCTAAAAAGATAAGGATTTGGGTAATTTAAAAATTTAACAGTACAGAGAGAAAGAAATGAGTGGTATTCCCACTTACTTCCCAGGTCTTTGGTTTGCCCTGAGATGTGATGTGGTTGGGAATAAAGAAAAGAGACAGGACTATGATCTTGCCATTCAGGGTGTAAGGTATAATTAAAAAACGAAATTGTCCCAAGTCATATCAGCTGTCAAAGGATTCATTTCTCTGAAATACCTAGATAAAAGGAATTTCACTCCCTGAAAGATTCTATGCAGGCCCAATTACTGCTTCTCCATATAATTCCTGACACAGTATATAAAAAAAAATCAAAGAAAAAGATAGTGAGCCCCAATAATACATTTTATTATTCTAGGATTTTAGGTGTACATTTAAAGGCCTATTGATATTAGCTACATAAAAATTTTATATCTACCAAATAAAAACTGTAAAGGTTAGAAAAAAAATCAACAAGAAAAAAAAAAGAAAATAAAGCTTAAGAAGAAAATACCAAACTTGCTTAAATATATTCAAATCATACAAAAAAAAATAGAAAGGTTAAAGCAGTATCACATTTTTGAAAACTGTCAGTTGACATCTGAAGATTTAAAATGAACTATAGTAGATATTCAGAAAGCAAAAACCAAAATGTTAAAAATGAAAAATGAAAATAAAATACCAAACAAAACAATGCTACCACTAACCAAGGCAATTTCACCACCATCAGTAACAGTAATGGGAAGTCACTTGCAACTGTCAATGTTAGCTGTTGCTTAATATAATGGTTATCACACTATGTTGTGCTGGATACTTCTCCCAGTGCTTTGGAGTTTCTAAGAGAAGCAAAATGGGCTGGTTCTGAGAGTCTTCCCCTCCTTAGTCAGAGTTAAGTTTCTTCCATTTGTTTTATGCTTTAGGATGCTGCTTAAATTGGTCTGAAATAGGAGTCTTCCACACCCTCCCCTACCCAAAATCTTTGAATACCACTACTTCACAATATTATAAAAACAGAACTATTTGGATGAAATAAAAACATGTAATTCTTTGATGAATCAAACAGAAGAAACCATAGTGCGTATTATTAATTTGTTCTTTACTGTTTATCTGCACATCTAAATAGACTTTACATGGGCGCCTTGGGTGGCTCAGTCAGCTAAGCGCCTGCCTTCAGTTCAGGGCATGATCCCAGGGTCCTGGGATTGAGTCCCGCATTGGGCTCCCTGCTCAGCGGGGTGTCTGCTTCTCCTTCTCCCTCTGCCCCTCCCCCTACTTGTGCGCTCTCTCTCTCTCAAATAAATAAATAAAATCTTAAATATAAATAAATAGACGTCACTTACTATTGAAAAAGCACAACTGGAAGGATGTAAAAGACTGTAAACTACTAAAGGACAGACTATATGTACCAGTATCACAGCACCCTCACTACAGTCCAATGATGATCAGGTGTCAATTACATGATACATTTGTTCTCCCTGCATGGATCACAGGAGAGAAATAATAACAAGCATATATAGCATACCTACTCTTTGATGGAGTCTCATTGGATGTACCATTTCAATCATAAAAACTTTTTGTTCTTACTGTGGCATATTTGGAAATGTGTCAGCATGTGTGCCTATGCGTCTGTTCAAGCATCAGTGCCTATGAAAGGAATGCTTCTCATCTTTGGGATATAAATTCTTTTCAGATTTCCTAATAAGAACATTGTATTTATGTTTTAAAAACATCAAGAGCCTTATTGAGGTCCCACAATAAAAATAATATGATAAAAGCATTCTTACTTTTAAAAGGATGGGTTATAAAAAAGCAATGATATACAAAAAAGACATAACTCCAAGAAAATCTGCAAATGCTATTTTACTTTCATTGTTACTAAAATTTTCTGAAAGTTATCAAGTTTTTATTTCATTCAGATCACCTGAAGCAGAGCTCTCATAGGTGTAAAGCTTTACAACCAATATAAAAATATTCTATTCATTTTTAAAGTGCTTTGTACTTTAATATAAAGCACACTTTGCACTTTAATATAAAGACTCTTGCTCCAACATCCAAAATCCAGTATCTGATTATATGAATAAGCCATTTTCATAAAACTAAAACTAAGTTTTAAAAAGTAAAGGAAAAAAAATATTCTCAGAGATGAAATTTAGTACTAGAAAATTTGGGCGATTCATACCTCATCAGTGTTATAGATAATCTGGAGTCCTGAAGAAATCATTTCCACAAGGTAAAGGAGATAGAGTGATACTGCATTTATCTAAAAACAAACAACATTAAAAGGTTAAAGGAAATAACAAATAAGAGCTAAAATTATAAGTCATTTGCTCTAACAGTGGCAAATAAAAACTATTGCCTTTCCTATTGTGAAATAAAGGGGCTGAGTATTTGGCTCATCATAAAATCCCAGCTTTGAATATAAAACTCTAAAATCCTCAAACTCACTGTAGTGGTTAATACCTGATTAGGGAAATGGCTGCAAATAGAACTGTCAGCAACTGTTTCTATAACATTTGTTTTCTATGATTTATTTTCAAATTCTGGATCTAAAGTACTCTACTTTGAAGTAGTTTTGCCCCACAGGCAGCTATATAATGTCAATTCATCTCAAATGTATGTAAATGAAAAAGTTATTTGGCAAGTAAGACATTAGATTAGGACTTTGCTAGAACACCATAAACAATAGGCAGTGCGTCTTGAAAACGGTATTATTCTCAGAGAATGCAAAATTTATGTAAGCAACTGCAGGGACATATTAATTTTAATCAATGGTATAGCATATAAGATATATTTATGAACAAATGAGTTTTATAAGCAAATGAGTCATTTTTTTCTTTTAGTTTGTCTATTAAAGATCGACATTATATGATATAAACAAAAAAAAAAAAATGAAGACAATAATGTCCACTTTAACAAAAAAAGATTCTCACAGAAGCCTAAATGGGATGTATAAATTGTGTTAAGTAAATAAGTAGTGAAAGATAAATACTACAACCTAGACAAACCTTGAATATGCTAAATGACTAAAGCCAGTCACAAAAAACCATATATTGTATGATTCCATGTATATGAAATTTACAGAATAGGAATATTCATAAGGATGGCAAGGAGACTGGTGATCGCATAGGGCAGGGGGCTTTCAAGGAGATGGGAATGACTATTAATGAAGACAGATTTCTTTTTTTTTTTAAGATTTTATTTATTTGACACAGAGAGAGAGACAGCGAGAGACGGAACACAAGCAGGGGAAGTGGAAGAGGGAAAAGCAGGCTTCCTGCTGAGCAGGGAGCCTGATGCAGGGCTCGATCCCAAGACGCTGGGTTCATGACCCAAGCCCAAGGCAGATGCTTAACCGACTGAGCTACCCAGGCACCCCTGAGCACAGATTTCTTTATGGGGTAATGAAAATGTTCTGAAATTAACTATGATAGTGGTTGCACAACTCTGTGAATATAATAAAAACCACTGAATTATGCACTTTCAATAGGGGAACTGTATGTTTTGTTAATTACAGCTCAATAAAGCTGTTACACAAAAAATAAATACACAGGAAGCAGGTTAAAATTTTTCATTTAGGTAGGAAAATGATAATTTAAGATCAACTAGGAAGCACAATGTAATTTTTTCCTGGTGTAATTCTAACCCAGAAGATTATTACCCTCTAATAGCCTTGGTGGCTCATGTCTTTCCTGACTCTCTTCCAATCCTTACTGAGTAACTGACAAAAAGTGGGGGGCAGAAAATTATCTGTGTCCCAAGAGGACTTGGACAAAGTGTCCCTGTGCTACCAGGTGTGTTGGATATTTTGCCTAATCATCTTTGCCTTAGATATCTTTGCCACAAGCACTTAACCACAAACATTTTCAGTGTGTACATTTTCTCCACATCACCAACTGGCCATAAGGCAATTTTGTCATAAAAGATTAAAAAAAAAAAAAAAACTGGCTGACAGTTTGATTTGACAGTTTGGATTCATTTCTCCATTAATGTGAAACTCCCACTTTTATATTATGTAAATCTTATATTTTTATAAGTATCTTTTCATAATTCATACTTTCTATATTATATTAAATCTTAGCCCTCATAATGGTCTATACAATGATGCAGATGTTTGAACCCACATTTCCCACAGAACTATGGAGTGTCTATGAACAGATATGTGACAATATGCCAAGAACAAACAAACAAACAACAGTGTAGATGGCATGCACAACGCAATGCAAAGTTCAGTTACAAATATGCATCCTAGTATTTGGAAAGTGATACCCCTCTTAATGAAGGAAGAAATATTAGTGAAAAAAGAAAAAGCATAATGTCAAATGACGAGACAAATCAACAAGCAAAAAAGAAAAATGTATTACTCTGAACCAAAGACTTTGAAAACAAATGGTTAGGTAAAAACCAAAAAATAAAATCAGTTACTTGCACAATATTGCCATGAATTTACACACACTTTAAATGTATTTAGTGTTCTGTATTTCACAATAAAGTCTTTTTAATTTTGTCATTCATTTTTCATGTTATAATTTATCCTTTTTAATGTCCCTCTTTTATTTTTTGTGATTTTATCTTTCAAAGCAAAACTGCCTTACAGCCAATTAGTTATGCGGTGAAAATACATGCAGTGAAAATTCTTGCAGCAAAGATGCGTACTGCAAAACTACCTAACACCGCCGCCAGGGCCTGGCAGTGCTGGTGGCTCTCTCAGGAAGCAGAGCTGTCTTGGATGCCTCCTGACTTCTCAGCATTCAAAGTCCAGGGGGTGTCAGGGTCTTGTCAAGGTCCAAGTGAGCCAGACACAAAGATACAGGATTCTGATTTTAGGTTTTTTTAGACTGACATAAACTTTTGAGTGACCCTTCTCAGAACATGGTAGAGAAGAGCTTCAAACCATTGCTAGGCTCACCCAAATATTTTCTTACAGCAGTGACACTGGCCTGTCAGAAATGACTTCAAAGAAATGTCACTGCTATGGACAGCCATTTATAGCTACACCTCCAAGAGCCCTCTGCTCTGACTTGAGGGATGCTTCTGTGAGAAAGTATCATTAAGTGGCAAATTGTACAGAAACAGCCAAATAACAGCTCGACCAGCATTTATTTAAAACCTACTATGAGGCAGGCACTAAGCTGAAATTCCAGGATACAAAAATTTAAATAAGCTGTTATCTTCTGAAACCCTATTTCAAACAGTAAACATATTTGTCAAAGCAAAAGGTACATAAAACCTAATTATGTTATAATTATAAGGAGAAGGGTGAGCAACTACATATTCATATATACTAATTCTCCAAGGAACTGGCTACAAATAAGTGTAAGAGTTTCTGCTGCATAGAAATGGGGATGCTGTACTTTCTATGACTGGAGGAGTCATACTAAAGTAAGACATTTCAGGTCTCTAGAGAGAGAGGGACTATAAAAAGGACATACTCTTATTTTAGTAAAGAATATATGAATAATAAGTATTCTGTCCTAAAGATAGCAGAACCAAATGATGAGCAGGAAGAAAACTCATTAAATAGCATATATAATATCTGTATCCTAAAAACAAGGCAACAGGATGTCCAGCTAAAAGCCATACACGATGTAAGAGAAAAAGAAGTGAAAACAAAACACAAAATCCTACAGTCATTCTTAACCCAGGTATAAAATTTAATATAATATATAGACTCCAGAAATGCCTTTTGGAATTACATTTTAATGGTATGTTTATAGCTTTGTTGAAGGTTGATATATCAAAACTGAACTGTCATGTAACAAAAATTTCTGATTTGCAGCTATATCACTGCCAACTGTCTTTTATTCCGTAGTTCCTAAGTGTTGAAATTCTTCTAAATTTGATAGTAAGTACAAGCTTCTTTGAGATAGGAATGATATTATAAACCATCCAGTTGCTCTTTTCTGCTTGCAGATCAAGACCTCTCAGTCTGATTTGATGCTCAATCACAAGAACTAACTCAGCCCTGGTGGCTACCATTTCACTTCCTCATTTTAGGGTTGGTTTTCTACTTCTGTTTTGAACAATTTATGAAATCTACTTTATAAAACTTTTAAATAGCCCCAAGTCTTCTATGATACAGAGTATGCACAGAGAAGAAGAAAACTTATAGTATTCTCCTTTTACCTGAAGATGACCATATTCCTCATAGGAGAGAACCTCATCTCCCGTGTGCACATTGAAAACAGAGTGAAGACAGGTTGCTGGGCGTGGGTCCTGCTTAAACTGCTGGACCTAGAATCAAACACAGAATTCAAATAGTACTCCTAACTCACATTACCATCCAACATTAGAAATTATAAATTATTTTTCTGAAAATTTTAATGAGGAAAGCTCTAGCATCAAGGCAAAGTACAGAGCAAAGCAGATATGTTACTTTTTCTAAAGAAACAAAACACCGACAAAACTCATATGACTACTAACTTAATACTTAACATGACTGTTGAATATTTAATTGATGTTTCAAAAATAGCAAATCAAGTATAACAGGGAGCTTGTGAATATGGTAGTAACAGCTTTTGCAATTGTTTTATATTCATTTTATTTTAGTGTCAACTAATAGTTTACTCTGTGGAACAGGATTTCAGGGATTACATCCCACTGTACTGCCATTTGGAAATGCTTCCATTGACTCTCAGTGAAAAAGACCTCATTCTAATTCAGTTAAGTGTTCAAAACTTCAAATGCTATTTCTTTCTCTAAGGATCACAAATTGTAACCTATGTTCCTATCAACGGGTCTTTCATTTCCTTTGCCACATATATTCTCCTTACCAAGGCACAAATTCCAAGAAAACATAGGACATACTTGTACTTATTAACTGCATATAAAGTTTAACCATTTTAGAATACTAAGTAAATACTAAATGATCTAACAAGGTACAAGGACCAAAAAAAAAAAATCCATCTCCTTTTTCAGGGCCTGTTCAATTCAATTTGGTGAATATTTACTGATACCAATCATATGTCAAGTAGTGTACTAGCCCCTGGAAGTATGAGATGAATAAAAACAGAAAGTGAATAAAATAACACATAGCTATATGTAAATGGACTAATTCCTTTCTTCCTTTGAAAATATATAAGTGATGATAATATCTGCGACATTATGATCTTGCATTGTTTCACTTGGCTAATGAAGCACATAGAACCATATTCTTTTCCCCACCTTCAAATTTCTTCTCATCCTTAAAATTCTATCTCCCAAAAACATCTTCTTTTATAAAGTCCTTTCTGAACTATGCCTTAAATTCCTTCCTCTGGAGTCCCCATCAGGGTGCTTATCCTTCAATAACTTCTTTTCTTATTAGTTGTCTGTGTCTCTCACTATCTTAGAAACTTCTAGAAGTTACACTATCCCAATATGGTAGCCACTAACTACAGACAACTAACTAAATTACAATTAAACAAAGTTCAGAAATTGACTATATATCAAATACTCAGTAGCCATATGTGACTAGTGGATTCTACATTGTTTAACACATTAATGCAGAACATTTCCATCATCACAAAAAGTTCATTGGACAGTGCTATGCTAGAGGGCTAATACAGCTTTGCACACCAACCCACCCCCAAGGGGCCTGCAAATACCCCACAAACAAATACATAGCCCTTCCTATCATTCAAGTCAACAAAATGAAAGCTAGGCCCTACCAGTAGATAATCAGAAATAAGAGGATAAGGATCAAGGTAGGGATGTATATCTTCTATGTATACAGTGACCAAGCCATCGAGTATTA
>NW_023270469.1:35430865-35476859 GCF_011800145.1 Mirounga leonina
GGGATGTATATCTTCTATGTATACAGTGACCAAGCCATCGAGTATTAACTCAGAGAAGGTGAGGTTATTCCTTCTCAATATCTGAAACTGCAGCCATAGTCTTAGACGACACAACTAGAAATCAATGTGGTCACTCCTTTCACACTATTATCTCAAGGTGTTGTCTGGGCTCTGAGACAAAAATATGGTTAAGTTAAAATACATTCTGCCTAGGGGCGGAGCAAGATGGCAGAGGAGTAGGAGACCTGGATTTCGTCTCCTCTCAGGAATTCAGCTGGATATGGATCAAACCATTCTGAACACCTACAAACCCAACAGAAGATCAAAGAAAGGAATAGCAACAACTCTCTGAACAGAAAAGCGACCACTTTCTGGAAGGTAGGACATGCAGAGAAGTGAATCCGAGGCAACATTCGGGAGGACAGACGGCAGGGGAGGGGCCTCCATCCGCCGCTTCTGGCAAGTGATAGAACCGCAGAGCACAAAATGGGAACTTCTAAAAGTCTGCTCCGCCGAGGGACGTCACTCTGATGGCTAAGCGGGGGGTGGAACCCTCCGGGACAGTGTGGTCTCAGGACCCTCGGGGTCACAGAAAGACCGGGGGTGCCTGAGTGTGGCAGAGCTCCCAGGTAACGGAGCAGGGAAGCCGGCTGCAAAGGCGGAGCCTGGGCGCGGGCTCTCAGCTCGGGGTTGCCATAAACCGTGATCCACGGCACAGTCGGGCCCCTGCTCCTCCAGCAGGGACCCAACAAGCGGCAGATCCAGGGAGACTCACCTTCCTCCCCGGGGAGGAGCCATGCAGGAGTGCACCACAAGGATCTGCTGGGTTTGGAGACTCCACCCGGGGTGGGGTGCCAGAGATAGAAATACGCGGTCACAGGCCGGGTGAGCACGGAGTGCAGCCAGAGACCGCGGAGACGGGAGTAACTGATGGCTTTTCTCTGGGGGCTCACTGAGGAGCGGGGCCCGAGTTCTCGGCTCCTCCGGGGTGGAGATTGGGAGGCCGCCATTTTCACTCTCTGCCTCCAAAGGTGTACAGGAAGCTCGCAGGGAACAAAAGCCCCAGAGAGCAAACCCGAGCAGATTACTTAGCCGGGAGGGGCAAGGGCGGGGCAATTCCGCCTCCGGCAGAGACATTTGGAAACCACGGCAACAGGCCCCACCCCAGAAGATCAGCGAGAACAACCAGCCAAGACCAAGTTTACCGATCAATGAGAACGGCAGAACTCCAGCGCTAGGGGAATACTGCACATAGAATTCATAGCTTTTTTACCATGATTCTTTAGTCTTTCAAAGTTAATTTTTTTTAACAGTCTTTTTTCTTTGTGAATTTTTTTTTCCCTTTTTCAACCAACATCTTATCTATCCCATTTTAAAAAAAAAAAACATTTTTATTTTTCATTTTTAGAGTCATATTCTATCCCTTCATAGTTGTTACCCGTATTTTTGGCTTATATATATAAGTTCTTCTCTCTTTAAAATTTTGAGATAGTTTCTTCTAACAGATTAAATTATACCCTAAATCTCTAGTATATGGTGTTTTCTATTCCCCTGCCTGACCACATCCTCTCCCTTTTTTTTTCTTTTTTCTTTTTTTAAATCCACTTCTTTCTTTTTTCAAACAACTTCTTATCAATTCCTTTTATAAAATTTTTTATAATTTCCATCTTTACATTCATATTCCATCCATTCATAATATCAACCCTTATTTTTGTACATATATAAGTTTTACTTTCTTTAAAATTTTGGGAGGCACTTTCTCCTAAAAGACCAAAATACACCCCAAATCTAGTGTGTGGCACTAATCTATATACCAGCCTGATCATATTTGATCACATTCTGGTTTTTTGTTGTTGTTGTTTTGTTTTGTTTTGTTTTTGTTTTTATCTTTATCTTTTTCTTTTTTCTCACTTTTCCTTTCGTTTCCCACTGCTTCAGGTCTTTTCTGATTTGTTTAGAGTATATTTTCTGGGGACGTTGTTACTCTGCTAGCATTTTGTTCTCTCATTAATCTATCCTCCTCTGCACAACATGACAAGATGGAAAAAATCACCTCAACAAAAAGAACAAGAGGTAGTACCGACTGACAGGGACCTACTCAATATGGATATTAGTACGATGTCAGATCTAGAGTTCAGAATCATCACTTTCAAGATACTAGCTGGGCTTGAAAAAAATATGGAAGTTATTAGAGAAACCCTTTCTGGAGAAGTAAAAGACCTAAAATCCAACCAAGTAGAAATCAAAAAGGCTATTAATGAGGTGCAATCAAAAATGGGGGCGCTAACTGCTAGAATAAATGAGGCAGAAGAGAGAATCAGTAATATAGAAGATGAAATGATGGAAAATAAAGAAGCTGAGAAAAAGAGAGATAAACAACTACTGGATCACGAGGGCAGAATTCGAGATATAAGCGATACCATAAGATGAAACAACATTAGAATAATTGGGATCCCAGAAGAAAAAGAAAGAGAGAGAGGGTAAGAAGGTATAATGGAGCAAATTATAGCAGAGAACTTCCCTAATATGGGGAAGGAAACAGGCATAAAAATCCAGAAAGCACAGAGAACCCCTCTCAAAATCAATAAAATAGGGCAACACCCCGACATCTAATAGTAAAATTTACGAGTCTCATAGACAAAGAGAAAATCCTGAAAGCAGCTCGGGGGAAGAGATATGTAACCTACAAGGGTAGAAACATTAGATTGGCAACACACCTATCCACAGAGACCTGGCAGGCCAGAAAGGACTGGCAGGATATATTCAGAGCACTAAATGAGAAAAATAGGCAGCCAAGAATACTATATCCAGCTAGGCTGTCATTGAAAATGGAAGGAGAGATAAAAAGCTTCCAGGACAAACAAAAACTAAAGGAATTTGCAAACACAAAACCAGCCCTACAGGAAATCTTGAAAGGGGTCCTCTAAGCAAAGAGAGAGCCTAAAAGCAACATAGACCAGAAAGGAACACAGACAATATATGGTAACAGTCACCTTCCAGGCAATACAATGGCACTAAATACCTATCTTTCAATAGTTACCCTGAATGTAAATGGGCTAAATGCCCCAATCAAAAGACACAGGCTATCAGACTGGATTAAAAAACAAGACCCATCGATATGCTGTCTGCAAGAGACTCATTTTAGAACCAAAGACACCGCCAGATTGAAAGTGAGGGGGTGGAAAACCATTTACCATGCTAATGGACACCAAAAGAAAGCTGGGGTGGCAATCCTTATATCAGACAAATTAGATTTTAAACCAAAGACTGTAAAAAGAGATGAGGAAGGACATGATATCCTACTTAAAGGATCTATCCAACAAGAAGATCTAACAATTGTAAATATCTATGCCCCTAACATGGGAGCAGCCAATTATATAAGGCAATTAATAACAAAAGCAAAGAAACACATCGACAACAATACAATAATAGTGGGGGACTTTAACACCACCCTCACTGAAATGTACAGATCGTCTAAGGAAAAGATCAACAAGGAAATAAAGACTTTAAATGACACACTGGACCAAATGGACTTCACAGACATATTCAGAACATTCCACACCAAAGCAACGGAATACACATTCTTCTCTAGTGCCCATGGAACATTCTCCAGAATAGATCACATCCTAGGTCATACATCAGGTCTCAACCGGCACCCAAAGATTGGGATCATTCCCTGCCTATTTTCAAACCACAGTGCTTTGAAACTAGAAGTCAATCACAAGAGGAAAGTCGGAAAGAACTCAAATACATGGAGGCTAAAGAGCATCCTACTGAAGAATGAATGGGTCAACCAGGAAATTAAAGAAGAATTAAAAAAATACATGGAAGCCAATGAAAATGAAAACACAACTATTCAAAATCTTTGGGATGCAGCAAAGGCAGTCCTAAGAGGAAGGTATATAGCAATACAAGCCTTCCTCAAGAAACAAGAAAGGTCTCAAGTACACAACCTAACTCTACACCTAAAGGAGCTGGAGAAAGAACAGCAAAGAAAGCCTAAACCCAGCAGGAGAAGAGAAATAATAAAGATCAGAGCAGAAATCAATGAAATAGAAACTAAAAGAACAGTAGAACAGATGAACGAAACTAGGAGCTGGTTTTTGAAAGAATTAACAAGATTGATAAACCCCTGGCCAGACTTATCAAAAAGAGAAGAGAAATGACCCAAATCAACAAAATCATGAATGAAAGAGGAGAGATCACAACCAACACCAAAGAAATACAAACAATTATAAGAACATATTGGGAGCAACTCTATGCCAGCAAATAAGATAACCTGGAAGAAATGGAGGCATTTCTAGAGATGTATCAACTACCAAAACTGAACCAGGAAGAAATAGAAAACCTGAACAGACCTATAACAACTAAGGAAATTGAAGCAGTCATTAAAATCTCCCAAAAAACAAAAGCCCAGGGCCAGATGGCTTCCCAGGGGAATTCTACCAAACATTTCAAGAAGAATAAATACCTATTCTTCTGAAATTGTTCCAAAAAATAGAAACGGAAGGAAAACTTCCAAACTCATTTTATGAGGCCAGCATTACCTTGATCCCAAAACCAGACAAAGACCCCATCCAAAAGGAGAATTACAGACCAATATCCCTGATGAACATGGATGCAAAAATTCTCACCAAAATACTAGCCAACAGGATCCAACAATACATTAAAGGGATTATTCACCATGACCAAGTGGGATTTATCCCTGGGTGGCAAGGTTGGTTCAACATCCGCAAATCAATCAATATGATACAATACATTAACAAAAGAAAGAACAAGAATCATATGATCCTCTCAACAGATGCAGAAAAAGCTTTTGACAAAGTACAGCATCCTTTCTTGATCAAAACTCTTCAGAGTATAGGGATCGAGGGTACATACCTCAATATCATAAAAGCCATCTATGAAAAACCTACAGCAAATATCATTCTCAATGGGGAACAACTGAGAGCTTTCCCCCTAAGGTCAGGAACGCGGCAGGGATGTCCACTATCACCACTACTATTCAACATAGTATTGGAAATCCTAGCCACAGCAATCAGACAACAAAAAGAAATCAAAGGCATCCAAATTGGCAAAGAAGAAGTCAAACTCTCACTCTTTGCAGATGATATGATACCTTATGTGGAAAACCCAAAAGACTCCACCCCAAAACTGCTAGAACTCATACAGGAATTCAGTCAAGTGGCAGGATATAAAATCCATGCAGAGAAGTCAGTGGCATTCCTATACACCAACAACAAGACAGAAGAAAGAGAAATTAAGGAGTCGATCCCATTTACAATTGCATCCAAAGACATAAGATACCTAGGAATAAATCTAACCAAAGAGACAAAGGATCTGTACTCAGAAAACTATAAAATACTCATGAAAGAAATTGAGGAAGACACAAAGAAATGGAAAAACGTTCCATGCTCATGGATTGGAAGAACAAATATTGTGAAGATGTCAATGCTACCTAGAGCAATCTACACATTCAATGCAATCCCCATCAAAATACCATCCACTTTTTTCAAAGAAATGGAACAAATCATCCTAAAATTTGTATGGAACCAGAAAAGACCCCGCATAGCCAGAAGAATTTGAAAAAGAAAAGCAAAGCTGGCGGCATCACAATTCCGGACTTCCAGCTCTATTACAAAGCTGTCATCATCAAGACAGTATGGTACTGGCACAAAAACAGACACATAGATCAATGGAACAGAATAGAGAGCCCAGAAATGGACCCTCAACTCTATGGTCAACTCATCTTTGACAAAGCAGGAAAGAATGTCCAATGGAACAAAGACAGTCTCTTCAACAAATGGTGTTGGGAAATTTGGATAGCCACATGGAGAAGAATGAAACTGGACCATTTCCTTACACCACACACAAAAATGGACTCCAAATGGTTGAAAGACCTCAATGTGAGAGAGGAGTCCATCCAAATCCTAAAGGAGAACACAGGCAGCAACCTCTGCGACCTCAGCCGAAGCAACTTCTTCCTAGAAACATCGCCAAAGGCAAGGGAAGCAAGGGCAAAAATGAACTATTGGGACTTCATCAAGATAAAAAGCTTTTGCAAAGCAAAGGAAACAGTCAACAAAACCAAAAGACAACCGACAGAATGGAAGAAGATATTTGCAAATGAGATATCAAATAAAGGGCTAGTATCCAAAATCTATAAAGAACTTATCGAACTCAACACCCGAAGAACAAAGAATCCAATCAAGAAATGGGCAGAAGACATGAACAGACATTTCTGCAAAGAAGACATCCAAATGGCCAACAGACACATGAAAAAGTGCTCAATATCGCTCGGCATCAGGGAAATCCAAATCAAAACCTCAATGAGATACCACCTCACACCAGTCAGAATGGCTCAAATTAACAAGTCAGGAAACGACAGATGTTGGCGGGGATGCGGAGAAAGGGGAACCCTCCTACACTGTTGGTGGGAATGCAAGCTGGTGCAGCCACTCTGGAAAACTGTATGGAGGTTCCTCAAAAAGTTGAAAATAGAGCTCCCCTATGATCCAGCAATTGCACTACTGGGTATTTACCCCAAAGATACAAAAGTAGGGATCCGAAGGGGTACGTGTACCCCGATGTTTAGAGCAGCAATGTCCACAATAGCCAAACTGTGGAAAGAGCCAAGATGTCCATCGACAGATAAATGGATAAAGAAGAGGTGGTATATATATACAATGGAATATTATGCAGCCATCAAAAGGAATGAGATCTTGCCATTTGCAACGACGTGGATGGAACTGGAGGGTATTATGTTGAGTGAAATAAGTCAAACAGAGAAAGACATGTATCATATGACCTCACTGATAGGAGGAATTCTTAATTCTAGGAAACAAACTGAGGGTTGCTGGAGTGGGGGTGGGGTGGGAGGGATGGGGTGACTGGGTGATAGACACTGGGGAGGGTATGTGCTCTGGTAAGCGCTGTGAATTGTGCAAGACTGTTGAATCTCAGATCTGTACCTCTGAAACAAATAATGCAATATATGTTAAGAAAAAAAAAAAGAAGAAGAAGAAGGTAGCGGGAGGGGAAGAATGAAGCGGGGGAAATCGGAGGGGTAGACGAACCATGAGAGATGAGGGACTCTGAAAAACAAACAGGGTTCTGGAGGGGAGGGAGGTGGGAGGGTGGGTTAGCCTGGTGGTGGGTATTGAGGAGGGCACATTCTGCATGGAGCACTGGGTGTTATGCACAAACAATGAATCATGGAACACTTCATCTAAAACTAATGATGTAATGTATGGGGATTAACATAAGAATAAAAAAAAATACATTCTGCCTATTTGATAAAGATCTAAAAGGATAAGGTTTTATCAGTTTAATAAAGTTATTGCTACAGTTGACAATGCAGTGTTTGTCATTTGTCTTCAAGACACACAAGTACCCAGCATGAGAATTTATATTCAATCATGCCAGGGGAAAAGCAACTATTAAATGATTGAAGATACTCAAATGGGAAATTATGTAACTATGCTTTGAGTCTTATAGCTGTTCACAGACAAATAATATAAAATTTCAGAAAAAAATAAGACCCAAACTATAGAAGTTTTAAAAATTAATGGGGCATATTATATGTGAATTATAGAGAACCACTACTCTTGAAATCAGTCAAATATAAGGGGACATCAATCAGTATTTTATATGTCTGGCATCTGGCAAATAAAAATAAAGAAGGATTAAAGCAAAATTTTCTAGACCAAAAAAAAAAAAATCTAGGTTAATGTTTTCTCTGCTTGCATTTTATTTAGATTTTTTCCTGGAAACTTAAATTATTATGAATAAACAGCTTATCATTTAGGAAAAGGTGAGAATTTTATCATCCATTCTTAATTTATAACCCAACATAACATTTAGGTATGAAAAATCATCTCATAAGGGAATGCTGGAAGAATAAATTTTATAAAATTTTAATGATTTATCATGAACTAGAAACTACTCAGTAACATTTTAGATGAATAAATCTTTTATGTAGATAGCTAGGGACAGCAACATTCATAGTCCATTATAAAGGAAATCTGTGCCTTCCAAACTACTAAATGCACATTAAATTTATTTTAAAAAATTCTGAATGCTTCTCCTTAGGGAGTATTAGAAAATAGAGTAAATGAGAGAATAGGTATATGAACATTTAGAGGTAAAAAAAAAAACAAAAAACACCCTAATATGAATAAGTGGCAAGACAAAAATCGAAATCAGATTGCTGTACATTCTGCTAATCAAGGATAACTCTATCCAATCAAATGTATAACGAATTAAAATATCTCTTTTATAAAGTATTTTCAAAAAAATATGTCAAGAAGCATGTCATGATTTTACTTTAGAAGACAAAGAAGATGAACCTTAGGGTCAAACAGCAAATGATTACTACAAATATGCTTCACTTTAGTTTTAAGAAAAGGGCAAAAGATATATATTTCATATTTTAAAATACGGTAACATTCCCTACTGCTGTAGAATCATGAAGGAAATTGTTAGCATCAACGAGGTGAAGGTTTGGTAGGAGGCAGTGAGCTGGATGTGTGTGGTTAAATCTAATCTCAGAGTCCTTCCCTCAAAGTCATATGTGAATTATAATATCCTCCATTCCTACTCTAGAAAGTTATGGGGACCAAGAAAGATTACAGGGGTGCCTGGGTGGCTCAGTCAGTTAAGTGTCCTACTCTTGATTTCAGCTCAGGTCATGATCTCAGGGTTGTGAGATCAAACTCCGTGTCAGGCTCCAAGCTAGGCAGCCCTGCTTAAGATTCTCTCTCTTCTCCCTCCCTCTGAACTCCCCACCAAATCACATACATGTGCATGCACTCTTTCTAACAACAACAACAACAAAAAAGATCACAATAAAAACTGCTTTAAAATCTGTAAAACCCTATAATTTGTGGTATGCATAAATAGCTAATCCTAATATAATCCATACCTCCTTACAACTCACTTATTTTAATTGTCTAGCCTCATAACTACATAAAGGAAAGAAATGCTAATCCTTTATAATTTAAGAAATTCAAGATATCTTAAGTCCCATTCAAGATGTATTCAAAGAAAACATAATTGTGAAGATTGGCCAGAGAAAGACAAATACCATATGATCTCACTCATACGTGGAATTTAAGAAAAAAAAAAAAAAAAAAAAAGATGAGCATATGGAAAGGGGAAAAAGAAAAAAAGGAGAAAGGGAAACAAGCCATAAGTGACTCTTCATGACAAAGAACAAACTGAGGGTTTATGGAGGGAGGTGGGGGATGGGCTAGATGGGTGATGGGTATTAAGGAGGGCACATGTTGTGATGAGCACTGGGTGTTGTATGTAAGTGAGAATCACTGAATTCTACTCCAGAATCCAATATGGCACTGTATGTTAACTAACAAAATTTAAATTAAAAAAAAAAATTGTTAAGACTGGTTAGTAAGGTTGAGTGATTATTTAGAAAGGGATACTAACAATTGGTTAAATAAGCCACAAGGAACTTTTTGTATCATCATTTCCTTCCTTTTAATAAACAATTTTACTAATTTAAGTCTGTCAGCTTATTTAGTAAACATGAATTCATGGCTCTCACAATGCTTCCTTAAGAGAAAAGTTAATTGACAGACATTAGGCGTTCATGAAATAATAAATGTGAAATAAACAGTAAACTTCTCACAGTAAAATTCTCAGGAAAAAAAAATTTAATCACAATTACTTCAAATACATGACATACTAGTTTAATTCAAGTATACCAAAATGATATTATTTCAACAAATGAAAAACCTATAGAATAATAATAAAATTATAAAATAACCTTTATAATTTACAAATAATGATTTGCAAAGTCAAATCTCAGCAGGCATCTATAAGTTTGTTACATTTCTGGTGAACAAATCTACTTTTTCTGTCAAGTAACCCTTTCTTGTTGCCATATTCTAAGGGCAAAATATAATTTTTTTTTTTAGCTTTGACTTCAGATACAGATCTTAAGAAGAAAATGTATGATCACAAAAATTTAATGTAATAATCACAAGATAAAAACATACAAAATATTAAGTGATCAAAACTGCATGCATAATTACTGATTTGCATGTTTGCTCATGAATCATCAAACATGGGGGTGCTCTTGGGGATCTATGATACATTCACTGATGTATATGGACACAATATATTAGGACCTGGGGACACAGGGATGTAGGTAAGTTGGAGAAATATCACATTATATTTGCATAGAGTTTTACAGTTTTCATTATGTATATTATTTTAATAAAATACATAATAATTGCTGATTATTATGTATATTATTTTAATTTCCACAATAACCCTGTAAAATATGCTATTTTCTAAGCCAATAATTCCTGTCCTTTCTACATGTAAATGATGAAGTATTTTTAAGCTGAAGTTCAGGGACGCCTGGGTGGCTCAGTTAGTTAAGCAGCTGCCTTTGGCTCAGGTCATGATCCCAGGGTCTGGGGATCCATTCCTTTATCTGGCTCCTTGTTCGGTGGGGAGCCTGCTTCTCCCTCTGCCTGCCATTCCCCCTGCTTGTGAGCAAGCATGCTTGCTCTCTCTGACAAATAAATAAAATCTAAAAGATAAATAAAAAATAAATAAAAATAAACTGAAGTTCACTTAAGTCAGGGCAATCACATGTGCAAAAGGAATTTTGATAAGGATTTTTCTTTTTTTTTTTTTTTTTAAGATTTTATTTATTTATTTGACAGAGAGAGAGAGACAGCTAGAGAGGGAACACAAGCAGGGGGAGTGGGAGAGGGAGAAGGAGGCTTCCCGCCGAGCAGGGAGCCCGATGCGGGGCTTGATCCCGGGACTCCAGGATCATGACCTGAGCTGAAGGCAGTCGCTTAACCAACTGAGCCACCCAGGCGCCCCTGATAAGGATTTTCTTAAACAATATAATATTCATTAGAATTAGGGATATTGTAAGGTTCCTAAGAAACTGAGTCTTTATCAAGCAAACACCAGATGCAAAATTTAAGCCTAAATAACAATTCTCAATCACCTCTCGCTTAAGGTGTTTCTTCAATTTCAGTATTTCAAACCCTGACCTGGTAAGGTAGAGGCTGTTTTAACCTATCTAGACAGCCCTAGGATGTGGCTTTACCTTTTGAAAGTACATTCTTCTTCAGAAGATGCTATTGCTATAATGGTTAAATTAATCCTTCAGAATGATGTGAGAATTCCAGTCCACACTACAGTGTTTTACCTTATCGGCCTGACGCATATAGCAGTAGAGAATTCCTCTCATACATTTTATAGCGGAGTGCTCCAGCTCATGGGTCCTTCCCTTGTCATCATCAATGCGCCTGGGTGAGAGAGATAACTCATGAAACAAATTGGAAATGCATTTGAAAAGGAAGCAGAGCTTTTGGTAATTAAGTATTTAACTATCTGACTAATCCTATGTTCTGGCAACATCTACTAATTCTGTAACAGTGAAACTCCATTTTCCCAGCAGATGCAGAAATGCTGCAATAAAAAAAAAAATCCTATGATGAAACTTGTGTTGCTTTCTCCTTCTTTTAAGGAAGTAAGCCAATTGCTTCAGAAATAGCATACAATATTTCTACATTGACTTGGCTGAAACTTAAAGGATATCCTATATTGGAAAAATCTACCAAAAGATTTTTTAATTTGCTGTTACAGAGTAGAGGCAATTTTTAGTATCAATCCCTTTAGGTTATGCAATGCCCACTTGGATTCGAGGCAACACAGATTAAGGTAGGCATATGCCTTCTTTGCTCTACCATGTGATTAATAATGTCAGGGTGGGCACTTTAGTTAAGGATGTCTTCAAATAAACACACATCCAGTATGACACATGATGTATTTGGGCACAGTTTTATACTCTTGGGTCTTAGTTTAAAATCAATCAAAGAGGCGCCTGGGTGGCTCAGATGGTTAAGCGTCTGGCTTCGGCTCAGGTCATGATCCCGGGGTCCTGGGATCGAGTCCCGCATCGGGCTCCCTGCTGGGCGGGGAGCCTGCTTCTCTCTCTGCCTCTGCCTCTCTCTCTCTCTGACTCTCATGAATAAATTAATTAATTAATTAATTAAAAATAAAATAAAATCAATCAAAGATTGTTTATATTGTTTGCTTTTAAAAAGAAAAAAACAGCTAAAATCTAACTATTAAGCGAGGTTTAGATGTTCTTCTGTCCTTAAGTTCATTTTTCACCACGGATCAAAAAGTAATGAGATTAACCCACTACTGCAATTGAAAGTAACTTATTCATTGTTTCACTAAATCTTAATGGAAATATCTGGCAATCATCCACACTTGATAAAAAGCATCACCTGTCTCCTTAAAAAGTATACTATAATTAACTCCTCTTCCAACTGCAGACCAGTACTAGAAGGAATAATGATCATTTTAACATAGCACTGTCAATGTCAGACAAAAGCAAGTTGTCATTAGAACATTATTCCTCCCTTCATATGCAGGCACTACACTACAACTACCAATATTGTGCTCTATGCTGTATTTTTCTGTCTGATGAGCTGCACAAGTGTTTTAATAGAGGCAAATTATGACATAGGTAACAGTGGACCAGGCATTGATACATGAAGGAAACAGCACACTTTGGGTAGAATGAGCTCAATGAAATCTGATTCCAAATCCTACCTCATCTAAAAACAAAAACAAAAACAATCAAATTTTTCCAAAACTGTCTTTAAAATAATTCTGTGCCCTAATTTCAACAAGCATTTAACCAAACAACAATATTCCAGAATAAATCACCCACTATAAAGAGTTCTTCTATTGTATGAAGTTCTCCTATTTCTCCGTTCTTCTACAAATAAAATAGAAACCAGAAGAATATTTCTCTTCTGAGAAAGTAAAAGAGTTGCATGTGAGTAAAAACATTTAGGCCACCAATCTATATATATTACCTTTTCAAAGATGTAAAGTGAATCTGATGACCCAAAATAATTCCTCTATTCTCCACCAGGATCTGGCAATATTCTACTCTCTTTTAACAATCTCTGTGGATGTCAATGCAAGTTTTAATATGATCTGAAGAATACTTTTAACTTTAAAAAAATGAATAAATGAAAGAACTTTAAATTTAATCTGTGAATTTATTGATCACAAGTTATGTGTGAGTGTTGATCAGATATTTCTACAATATGAAGTCTTGCTATTATATCTAAACTACAATTTTATACTTATAAATACAAACCAGTGAAGAAACCAGACACTTGAATCCTATCATTAGTGCATTATTTCCCTATAAACAAGCTTAAATGAAAATAAAATCAATATTGTATGGTAGAAATAGTCATGAGACCTGATTGTTTACCAAAACTAGCTAGGGCCACCTATTATACTCAACTCCTAAAACAGCTGTAAATCTGACACTAGAAGGAAATAGGCTGATTTCCTACTCTCTCTCCCTTGGACACTGCTACAAAGATATCTCCTCAATGTCTGCTGTTCATTCTCATTTTTCCAAGATATATATATATGTATATATATATGTATTTAGACAGTCGACACAAACTCTTTCAAGTCAATACTCTTTTCAAAAAATCACTTACTCTGCTCAAATATAAAAAGTAAAGAAAACTAAATTCCATATTTGAACCCTAATTTAAAGTCATATTTTTTCTAGAAATTATATTAGAAACAAAAAATAAAAAAAACACTACATAATATCTTTTAATATAGCATAAAGTATAAAATTGAAATTCATTTAACAGATTTTGTATAACTGAATATGTTCAGAAGCAGTTTTAAACTGAACTATGTAAACAAAAATATAAATATATATAATGAAACTAATTATAACAATAAAATATAAATATGTATAATTATATTAATTACAATAAATATACAGTTATATAATTTAATATAGTTATAATTTTAAATAGTGGTACATTGGGAACTGCAACATGATATATAAATATTTTATTATTTTTTTAATTTTTTTAATTAATAAATTAATTTTGAGAGACAGCAAGAGCATGAGCGGGAGGGGCAAAAGGAGAGGGAGAGAGAATCCCAAGCAGACTCGACACCGAGTGCAGAGCCGGATACAGGGCTCAATCCCAGGACCCTGTGATTACGACCAAAGCCAAAACCAAGAGTCAGGCGCTTAACCGACTGCACCACCCAGGCGCCCCTATAAATGACATTTTAAAAAGTCAAACACATTAGTCAGTTTTTCTTTCCTCCTTGAAAATAAAACAAAATTATAAAGTAGAACTGAAATATTATATCCAAAAAACTATTTCAGGGTCCTGGGATCGAGCCCCGCATCGGGCTCCCTGCTCAGCCAGGAGCCTCCTTCTCCCTCTCCCCCTGCTTGTGTTCCCTCTCTCGCTCTGTTTCTGTCAAATAGATAAATAAAATCTTTAAAAAAAAAAAACTATTTCAAAGCATATTTTTGCAAAGAAATAACCTCATTGTCTCTAATACTAAAATATTGACTATCTAATTAATTAAATAACACCAAATTATACTCTTACATATGTATAAAGTATAAATGTGCATAAAATCTTTTTGAGCCCTCAGTACACACATACACAAATCCAAACGTGAGGTTTCATGAAATTGTTAATAAGACTGAAACCAATGCAATGAGAAAAATCAAATTACCCACAATTTCTAAAAATTAATAACTTTATACTATTCATTCATTAACAAAAAGAGATACATGTAAGTTTCTGAAGATAAAACATTGACAGCTTAATTTTTCAGGAATTCTCCCTAATGTAACCTGTATGACTTCATTGCCATTAACAAGTAGAATTAGAAACAAAACTTCTATTAATTTTACATGGAAATTCTCTAAACAAATCCTCACGACTTAATATTGCAAAAGTAAGAAGGGCTTTAATAATTCCGTGATAAATATGTGTGCATTTCTCCAAAAGAGAAACAATTCACTTGCTGGTAATTCAAAAAATGTAATGCTTTATATGCATAAGAAGATAAATTATCCAGGGAGTTAGTACATACACAGTATGCCTACAAAGAAAGGACCTGAAATTCTCTATCAAATGTTTGAAGCTTTCTAGGAAAAGGCCTATCTACTTATATTTTTTAAAGCAAAATTCCCCCAAAATTTTATTTAGAAAAATTTCAGGTCTATAGAAAAACTAAAAGGATGTTACAATGAATAAACATTTTAACCTTCATCTAGATTCCCCAGTTACTAAAATTAGCTTACATTCTCCATAATTTATTTTCTGTACTTTTTGAAAGGAAACTACAAAAATCATCACCGTTATACATTTCAAAAATATGTCTTAAAAACAAGGACATTCCCCTATACAACAATGTTATTACACCCAAAGAATTTAATATTGATACTAAATAATCTAATATATACACTATAACAAATTTATCCAATTATACTCAAAATATACCTTTTAGGATTTATTTTTAATGTATGATCCAATCAAGGATTGGATTTGAGTATCGTTTATTTTTTGTTGACTAACTTAATATTTTATTTCTTTTTTCTTTTTTTAAATGAAGTATAACTAACATACAGTGTTACATTAGTTTCAGGTGTACAATATAATGATTCAACAACAAATGTTACTCAGTGATCATCAAGTACTCTTGGTCTCCTTTATCTATTCCACCCATCTGACAACCACAAGTTTGTTATCTGCATTTAAAAGTATGTCTCTTCTGGGGCGCCTGGGAGGCTCAGTTGGTTCAGCAACTGCCTTCGGCTCAGGACAAGCTGGGATAAAGCTCCATATCAGGCTCCTTGCTCAGCGGGGAGCCTGCTTCCCCTTCTCCCTCTACCTGCTACTTTGCCTCTGTTTGCCTCTTTCTTTGTTCATTTGTTTTGTTTCTTAAATACCACATGAGCAAAAGTCATATGGAATTTGTCTTTCTCTGACTTATTTTACTTTGCATTATACTCTCTATATCCCTCCATGTTGTTGTAAATAGCAAAATTTCATTCTTTTTTACGGCTGAGTAATATTCCAGTGTGTGAGTGTGTGTGTGTGTCTCTCACACACATATACATCTTTATCCATTCCTCAATCAGTAGACACTTGGAACATTTCTAGGTACGGAAACAATGGTATTGTATCTATGGCGTGGCCAGTGTTACAGTAAACACTGGAGTGCATCTATCTTGCTGAATTAGTGTAGTCATTTTCTTTGGCTAAATACCAAGTAGAGGAATTACTGAATGATATGGTAATTCTATTTCACATTTTTGAGGAACCTCCATAATGCTTTTCACAGTGGCTGCACCAATTTGCATTCCCACCAACAGTACAAGGGTTCTTTTGTCTCCACATCCTAACACTTATACTTTCTTGTTTTTTATTTTAGCCATTTTGGAGGTGTAAAGTGATATCTCATTGTGGTTTTAATTTGCATTTCCCTGATGATTAGTGATGATGACCTTCTTTTCATGTGTCTGTTGGCCATGCGTATGTCTTCATTGAAAAAGTCCATTCTGGACTTGTGCCTAGTTTTAAATTTAACTATTTGGTTTTTTGTGTTTAATTGTGTACATTCTTCATGTATTTTAGATATTAACCCCTTCTCAAATTAAATATATCACCTGCAAAAATGTTTTCCCATTCATACGTTGCCTTTTTGCTTTGTTGCTGGTTTCCTTTCCTACGCATATGCTTTTTATTTTCGTGTAGTCCTAATAGTTTAATTTTGTTTTTGGTTCCCTTGATTGACGATACTTACCTAGAAAAATATTGCTATGGCCATATTTTAAAACCTTGTTGCCTACATTTTCTTCTAGAAGTTTTATGGTTTCAGGTCTCACATTTAGGTCTTTAATTCATTTTCAGTTTATTTTTGTGTATGGTGTAAGAAACTGGTCCAGTTTTCATTCTTTTGCATGTAGCTGTCCAGTTTTCCCAGCACCATTTACTGAAGAGACTGCCTTCTTCTGATTATACATTATTGTCTCCTTTGTTGCAGATTAACTGACCATACAGATGTGGGTTTATTTCTGGCCTTTCAATTCTGTTCCATTGATCTATGTGACTACTGTTGTGACAGTACCATACTGTTTTCATTACTTCAGCTTTGTACTGTATCTTGAACTCCGCTATTGTGATACTGCCAACTTGTTCTTCCTTCTCAACATTGCTTTGGCTATTTGGGGTCTTTTGTGGTTCCAAACAAGTTTTAGGATTATCTGTTCTAGTTCTGTGAAAAATGTTGTTGGTAATCTAATAGGAATTTCATCAAATCTGTGGATGCTCTGGATAGTATGAACATTTTAACAATATCGGTTCTCCTAATCCATGAGCATGGAATATTTTTCTATTTGTTTGTGTCATCTTCACTTTTGTTCAGCAGTGTTACAGTTTTTGAAGTACAGGTCATTTATCTCCTTGGTTAGGTTTACTCCTAGGAATTTTATTCTTCCTTGTGCAAATATAATTGAGATAGTTTCCTTAATTTTTCTTGCTGTACTTCATTATTAGAGTATAGACAGTCAATAGATTTTTATATATTAATTGTGTATTCTCAGATTTTACTGAGTTCATTTATCACCTCTAGGGGTTGTTTGGTAAAGCTTTAATAGTTCTTGTTTGCTATATATAGCATTTCATCAACAAACACTTAAAGTTTTACTTCTTCCTTTCCAATTTGGATACCTTTTAATTCAATTTTTTGACTAATTGCTATGGCTAAGACTTCCATTACTACATTAATTGAACTGGTGAGAATGGACACCTTTGTCTTGTTCCTGATCTAAGAGAAAAAGCTCTACTCTTTTAAAGAATGAATGGGACATCCAACAAACAAAATAAAAAATAACATGCAACAAATGAAACTGAAAAAAAAAAACATGGGGTGTCTGGGTGGCTCAGTTAAGTGTCTGCCTCTTGGATTTGGCTAAGGTCATGATGTCAGGGTTGCGAGATCCAGTCCTCTGCAGTCAGTGTGGAGTCTGAGATTCTCTCTCCCTCTCCCTCTGCCCCTCCTATTCATGCTCTTTCTCTCTCTCGAATAAATAAATAAATCTTAAAAAAAAATGAAAACACAAAGGTAGAAAATTTGGGGCATAGAGCAAAACCTGTTCTAAGAGGGGCAATGATAGCAATGTAGGCCTACCTCGAGAAAAATTTCACCATCTATGAAAACCCCACAGCTAACATCATTCTCAATGGGAAAAAACTGAGAGCTCTCCCCCTAAGGACGGAACACGGCAGGGATGTCCACTATCACTACTGCTATTCAACATAGTATTACAAGTCCTAGCCACAGCAATCAGACAACAAAAAGAAATCAAAGGCATCCAAATCAGCAAAGAAGAAGTCAAACTCTCACTCCTTGCAGGTGATATGATACTTTATGTGGAAAACCCAAAAGACTCCACCCCAAAACTGCTAGAACTCATACAGGAATTCAGTAAAGTGACAGGATATAAAACCAATGCACAGAAATAAGTGGCATTCCTATATACCAACCGCAAGACAGAAGAAAGAGAAATTAAGGAGTCAATCCCATTTATAATCATACCCAAAACCATAAGATACCTAGGAATAAATCTAACCAAAGAGGCAAAGAATCTACTCAGAAAACTATAAAATACTCATGAAAGAAATTGAGGAAGACACAAAGAAATGGAAAAATGTTCCATGCTCATGGATTGGAAGAACAAATATTGTTAAGATGTCAATGCTACCTAGAGCACTCTACACATTTAAAGCAATCCCTATCGATCCGAAGGGGTACGTGCACCCCAATGTTTATAGTGGCAATGTCCACAATAGCCAAACTGTGGAAAGAGCCAAGATGTCCATCGACAGATGAATGCATAAAGAAGATGTAGTATATATATATACAATGGAATATTATGTAGCCATCAAAAGGAATGAGATCTTGCCATTTGCAACAACGTGGATGGAACTGGAGGGTGTTATGCTGAGCGAAGTAAGTCAATCAGAGAGAGAAATGTATCATATGATCTCACTGATATGAGGAATTCCTAATCATAGGAAACAAACTGAGGGTTGCTGGAGTGGGGGGGGTGGGAGAGATGGGGTGGCTGGGTGATAGGCACTGGGGAGGGTATGTGCTATGGTGAGTGCTGTGAATTGTGCAAGACTGTTGAATCACAGATCTGCACATCTGAAAGAAATAATGCAATGTATGTTAAGAAAAAAAAAAGAAGATAGCAGGAGGGGAAGAACAAAGGGGGTAAATCGGAGGGGAAGATGAACCATGAGTGACAATGGACTCTGAAAAACAAACTGAGGGTTCTAGAGGGGATGGGGGTGGGGGGATGGGTTAGCATGGTGATGGGTATTAAAGAGGGCATGTACTGAATAGAACACTGGGTGTTACAAGCAAACGATGAATCATGGAACACTACATCAAAAACAAGTGATGTAATGTATGGTGATTAACATAACATAATAAAAAAATAAAAGAAAAATTTCAAATAAACAACCTAATCTTACAACTAAAGGAGCTAGAAAACATAGAACAAAGAAAGCCAGTAGAAGAAATAGTAAAGACTAGAATAGAAATAAATGAAAGAGACTAAAAAAAAAAAAAACCCAATAGATTAATGAAACCAGGAGATGGCTCTTTGTAAATCTCAAGAAAGTAGGTAAATCTTTAGTGAGACTCAAAAAAAAAAAAAAAAAAAACCCACAGATTTTAAGAGAATATTATAAAAACTATACGCCAACAAATTGGACAACCTAGAAGAAATGGATAAATTCTTAGAAACACAAAACATAAAAAAACTGAAGCAGGAAGAAGTAGAAAATTTGAACAGACCAATTACTAGCAATGGAACTGAGTAATCAAAAAACTCCCAACAATAAAGTCCAGGACCAGATGGCTTTCAAAGATGAATTCTACCAGACATTTAAAGAACAGTTAATACTTATTCTTCTCAAACTATTCCAAAAAACAGAAATGAAGGAAAGCTTCCAAATTCATTCTATGAGGCCAGCAGTACCCTAATACCAAACCCAGATAAAACACTAAAAGGAATAAAATTACAGGCCAATATCTCTGATGAACACAGTTGCAAGAATCCTCAAGAAAATATTAGCAAACTGAATCCAACTATACATTCAACAACAAAAAAGAAACATTCACGATGATCAAGTGGGATATATTCCAGGGAGGCAAGAGTGGTTCAATATTTCCAAATCAATTAATGTGATATATCTCATTAACAAGAGAATGGATAAAAACTATATGATCATCTCAATAGATGCAGAAAAAGCATCTGAAGAAGAATATCAATTCATGATAAAAGCTGTCAACAAAGTAGTTTTAGAGGGAACATACATCAATATAATGTTTTATTTTTGTAGTATTGGTTGTTACTTCTTCATTTCCGATTTTGAGTCCCCTGTCAGCCGGCAAAAGTTCTGTTGAAAAATCAGCTGATAGCCTTATGAGGTTTCCCTTATTTGTAATTGTTTTATTTTCTCTTGCTGCCTTTGAAATTCTCAGTCACTACTTTTTGCCATTTTATTTATGTGTCTTGGTGTGGACCTCTTCAGGTTAGTTTCACTTGGGGTTCTCTGTGATTCCCAAATCTGGATGTGTTTTCTTCCCCAGATTTGGGAAGTTTTTCAGTTTATTTCTTCAAATAAATTTTCTGCCCCTTTTCTCTCTCTTCTCCTCCTAGGATCCCTATAATGTGACCATATCACATGTGATCATGTTGCTGAAATCCCTTAACTTACTATCATTTTTTTATTACACTTTTTTTCTTTTTGCTGTTCAGCCAAGTTGCTTTCCTTTACCCTGTCTTCCAGGTTGCTGATGCATTCTTCTTCCTCCTCTAATCTATGGATTCCCTTCACTGTATTTTTTATTTCAATTATTGACTTCTTCATTTCTGACTGGTTCTTTTTTATATTTTCTTTTTGATGAAGGCCTCACTGAAAGCCTCCACTCTTTTCTCAAGTCCAGGAAGTATCTTTATGACCATTACTTTGAATTCTTTATCAGACATATTGCTTATTTCCATTTCTTAGGTCTATTGTTGTGGTTGTTTTCCTATTCTTTCATTTGGGTTATATTTCTCTATCTCCTCATTTTGTCTAACTCTGTTTGTATCCATGTATTAGAAAAGTCAGCTACATCTCCTGCTCCTGAAAATAGTGGCCTTATGAAGAAAAGGTCCTGCAATGCCCTACAGCACAATGCCCCCTATTCACCAAAATCAGGTGATTTATTTAGAGGTGTCTCGTAAGTGGGTTGCATGTGCCCTACTATTATGGCTGAGCTGTATTTGTCTTCAGTACTATTGGTTGCAATGACCCACTTTGCCTTTCTGGATGCACCAAGTAGGGTTTTGCCTCTGTACTGTTAAAGGCCCAGTGTGCAGCTGCATTGGAGTTCTACTGGAATAGTGTCATCTATCAGACCAGATACCTGCCCTCAGCCCACCTGCTGGGGCTGGTCACACTGACCTGCAGGTTGGTCTTCCTTCCTTGTCCCCTGACAGGTTTTCATTAGTGATTGAGGCTGGCAGTCAAGCCAGATGCCTGCGCCCAGTCTGTCTGACAAGGCTGCAGTCTCATGATTGGCAAGGCACTGTCTCTGTGCTGCTAGCTGCAGGGACTGTGGACTCACTAGGGTATGTGGTTATCTTCCCCGCTCTCCAGGGCAGGAGTCACTGTAAAATAGTGCCAGTCCCTGCAAGAAGTACTTGTAGGGTATGTTGGAGCAGGAGGTGTTTTGGAGACATGCTTGCCAAATGGAGCTGGTTGGATGGGGCAGATCCCCAGGAGAACACAAGGGCAAGGCAGGGCACTTGGTGCTAGCAAGGTAAGTGGAGAGTGTTTGTGCTGGTTCTCCATGTGTCCCACTTCCTAGGTTGTGTAGGGGGAAAGAAATAGCACCTGCCACCTATTTTGTTCCTGGAGAAGTCTCTTAAAGATCCATGCCCCTCCAGCACCTGTTCTGACATTAATAAATAAATCTCTTTATGAACACCCCACAGGCTTTTCAAACAATTCCTTCTATACTGTATTTCGAACATGTTACTTATGCTGAATCTTTAAAGGCAGGAACTTGGTTTCCTTTCACCCTCCAGCTCTTCCAGAGCAAAACCTACTAATTTTTAAAGAGAAAATTAAACCCTGCTAATTGTAAAAATGGCATAAGTTAAGTTCCACTGGTTTTCAAAGCCCAATGATATGAGACTGATCTTCCCACTGTGGGTGTCCTGTGCCTAGGGTGCCTGGTGTGGAGTCTGATCCTCTCACTTCTTTGTGTTCATGGTGTCCCTCTCCTATGTAGTTCGTCTCACAGGGTTTTGGCTCCCAATCATGTTTCTACCCTTTCCACTCTTATCGAAGTGGCCTCCTCTCCACAATTAACTGTGTAAAGTCTGTTCTGTCAGTCATCAGGTCATTTTCACTGTTAATTTCATTGAGGTGGCTATTATCTTGGAGAGTCTGTGAGACATAGTGACTTCAGGATCATTCACTCTACCAACTTCCTGGTTGTCATATTTCTTTAGTCTTTCTTACTCTACTTATATTCATACTTATTTTTTTTTTTCTGAAAAAGTCTTCATTTTGTCTTCACTTTTTTATTACTATGTTATGTTAGTCACCATGCACTAAATCATTAGTTTTTGATGTAGTGATCCATGATTCATTATTTTCGTATAACACCCAGTGCTCCATGCAGTACATGCCCTCCTTAAAACCCATCACTGGGCTAACTCATACCCCCCACCCCACCCCCCTCTAAAACCATCAGTTCATTTCTCAGAGTCCATAGTCTCTCATAGTTCATCTCCCCCTCCGATGTTCCCCCACTTCATTTTTCACTTCCTTCTCCTAAAGTCCTCCATGCTATTCCTTATGTTCCACAAATAAGTGAAACCATATGATAATTCACTTTCTCTGCTTAACTTACTTCATTTAGCATAATCCCTTCCAGTTCCATCCATGTTGATGCAAACATTGGGTATTCACCCTTTCTGATGGCTGAGTAAGATTCCATTGTATATATGAAGCACATCTTCTTTAACCATTCATCTGTTAAAGGGCATCTCAGCTCTTTCCACAGTTTAGCTATTGTGGACATTGCTGCTATGAACATTGGGGTGCATGTGGCCCTTCTTTTCACTACATCTGTGTCTTTGGGGTAAATACCCAGTAGTGCAATTGATGGGTGATAGGGTAACTCAATTTTTAATTTTTTGAAGAACTTCCACACTGTTTTCCAAAGTGGCTGTAGCAACTTGCATTCCCACCAACAGTGCAAGAGGGTTCCCCTTTCTCCACAACCTCTCCAACATTTGTCGTTTCTTGCCTTGTCAATTTTTGCCATTCTAACTGGTGTAAGATGGTATCTCAATATGGATTTGATTTGAATTTCCCTGATGGTGAATGATGATGAACATTTTTTCATGTGTCTGTTAGCCACTGGTATGTCTTCTTTGGAGAAGTGACTGGTCATGTCTTCTGCCCATTTTTAAACTTGATTATTTGTTTTTCGGGTGTTGATCTTTACAGATCTTGAAATCAGCCCTTTGTAGTGTCTTTGGCAAATATCTTCTCCCATTTCGTGGATTGCCTCTTTGTTTTGTTCATTGTTTCCTTTGCTGTGCAGAAGCTTTTTATCTTGATGAAGTCCTAATAGTTCATTTTTGCTTTTGTGTCCCTTGCCTTTGGAGATGTGTCTTGAAAGAAGTTGCTGTGGCCGATGTTGAAGAGGTTCCTACCTATGTTTTCCTCTAGGATTTTGATGGGTTCCTGCCTCACATTGAGGTCTTTCATCCATTTTTAGTTTATCTTTGTGTATGGTGTAAGAGAATGGTCGAGTTTCATTCTTCTGTATATAGCTGTCCAATTTTCCCAGCGTCATTGATTAAAGAGGCTCTCTTTTTTCCATTGCATATTTTTTCCTTCTTTGTCGAAGATTATTTAACAAGAGTTGAAGGTCCATATCTGGGCTCTCTATTCTGTTCCATTGGTCTATGTGTCTGTTTTTGTGCCAGTACCATGCTGTCTTGATGATCACAGCTTTGTAATATAGCTTAAAATCAGGCAATGTGATGTCCCCAGCGTTGTTTTTCAACATTTCCTTGGTGATTCGGGGTCTTTTCTGGTTCCATACAAATTTTAGGATTGTTTATTCCAGCACTTTGAAAAATGCCATTGGTATTTTGAATGAGATGGCATTGAAGGTATAGATTGCTCTGGGCAGCATAAACATTTTAACAATGTTTATTATTCCGATCCATGAGCATACAATATTTTTCCATCTTTTTGAATATTCTTCAATTTCTTTCATAAGTGTTCTGTAGTTAGTAGAGTATAGATCCTTTACCTCTTTGGTTAGACTTATTCCAAGATATCTTACGGTTTTTGGTGCTATTGTAAATGGAATTGATTTCCTAATTTCTTTTCCTGCAGTAACATTGTTGGTGTATAAGAAAGCAACTGATTTCTGTGTATTGATTCTGCATCCTGCCACATTACTGAATTGCTGTATGGGTTCTAGTAATTTGGGGGTGGAGTCTTTTGGGTTTTCCACATAAAGTATCATGTCATCTGTGAAGAGAGAGAGTTTGACTTCTTCTTTGCCAATATGAATACCTTTTATTTCTTTTTATTGTCTAGTTGATGTTGCTAGGACTTCTAGTACTATGTTGAAAAACAGTGGTGAGAGTGGGCATCCTTGACGTGTTCCTAATCTTAAGGGAAAGACTCTCAATGTTTCATCATTGAAAATGATATTTGCTGTGGGCTTTTCATAGATGACTTTTATGATATTGAGTTATGTTCCCTCTATCCCTACACTCCGAAGAGTTTTAATAAGGAAAGGATGCTGTATTCTGTCAAATGCTTCTTCTGCATCGAGAGGACCATATGGTTCTTCTCTCTCCTTATTAAAGTGTTCTAGCACATCGACTGATTTGCAAATGTTGAACCACCCTTGCATCACAGGGATAAATTCCACCTGGTTGTGGTGGATAATCCTTTTAATGTACTGCTGGCTCCTATTAGCTTTGATCTTGCTGAGAATTTTGGCATCCATATTCATCAAGGATATGAGTCTGAAATTCTCCTTTTTGAAGGGGTCTTTGCCTGGTTTGGGGATCAAGGTAATGCTGGCCTCATAGAATGAGTCTGGGCTTTTTCCTTCTGTTTCTATTTTTTGAAATAACTTCAGGAGAATAGGTATTATTTCTTCTTTGAATGTTGTTAGAATTACCAGGGAATCCACCAGGTCCTGGACTCTTGTTTTTTGGTAGGTTTTTGATCACTGCTTCAATCTTGTTACTGGTTACTGGTCTATTCAGGTTGTCAATTTCTTCCTGTTTCAGTCTTGGTAGTTTACAGGTTTCTAGGAAGGCACCCATTTCTTTCAGGTTGCTTAATTTATGAGCATATAGTTGTTGATAATAATTTCTAATAATTATTTCTATTTCCTTGGTGTTAGTTGTAATCTCTCCCATTTCATTCATAATTTTATTAATTTGGGTCCTTTCTCTTTTCTTTTGGATAAGTCTGGCCAATGGTTTATCAATCTTACTAATTCTTTCAAAAAACAACTTCTAGTTTCATTGATGTGTTCTATTCTATTTGTGGTTTCTAATTCATTGATCTCTGCTCTAATCTTGATTATTTCCCTTCTCATGGATGAGTTAGGCTTAATTTGTTGTTCATTCCCCATTCTTTAAGACGTAAAGATAGTTTGTGTATTCGGTATTTTTCTATTTTTTTCAGTGAGGCTTGGATGTCTATGTATTTCCCCCTTAGGACCGCCTTTGCCATATCCCATAGGTTTTGGACCGATGTGTTTTCGTTCTCATTGGTTTCCACGAATTGTTTAAGTTCTTCTTTGATTTCCTAGTTGATCCAAACATTCTTGAGCAGGATGATCTTTAGCTTCCAAGTATCTGAATGTCTTCCTATCTTTTTCTTGTGATTGAGTTCCAGTTTCAAAGCATTGTGGTCTAAGAATATGCAGGGAATAATCTCAATCTTTTGATATCAGCTGAGGCCTGAATTGTGACCCAGTATTGGTCTGTTCTGGAGAAAGTTCCATATATGCTCGAGAAGAATGAGTATTCTGTTGTTTTAGGGTGGATTGTTCTATATATTTATCTATGAGGTCCATCTGGTCCAATGTGTCATTCAAAGCTCTTATTTCTTTGTTGATTTTCTGCTTAGATGATCTGTCTGTTGCTGAGAGTAGAGTATTGAGGTCTCATACAATTAACGTATTATTATCAATATGACTCTCTATTTTGGTTAACAGTTGGCTTATGTAGATGGCTGCTCCCATGTTGGGGGCATAGATATTTACAATTGTTAGATCTTCTTGTTGGATAGACCCATTAAGAATGATATAGTGTCCTTCTGTGTCTCTAATTACAGACTTTAGTTTAAAATCTAATTTGTCTGATATAAGAATTGCTACCCCAGCTTTCTTTTGAGGTCCGCTGGCATAGAAGATGGATCTCCATCCCTTCACTTTCAGTCTGGATGTATCTTTAGGTTCAAAATGAGTCTCTTGTAGACAGCATATGGATGAGTCCTGTCTTTTTACCCAATCTGCAACCTTGTGCCGTTTTATGTGAGCATTTAGGCCATTTGCATTGAGAGCGATTATTGAAAGATATGATTTTATTGTCATAATGTGAAATCCTTGCTTCTACAGATCGTCTCTGTAAATTTCTGTTCTATATCACTCTTGGGGTGTTTCCCCTTTTATAGAACCCCCCCTTAATATTTCTTGGAGGGCTGGCTCAGTGGCCACATATTCTTTCAGTTTCTGCCAGTCCTGGAAGCTCTGTATCTCTCCATCCATTCTGAATGACAGCCTTGCCAGATAAAGTATTATTGGCTGCATGTTCTTCTCATTTAGTACCCTGAATATGTCTTGCCAGCCCTTTCTGGCTTGCCAGGTCTCTGTGGACTGGTCTGACATTATTCTGATGTTCCTTCCACTACATAAGGAATCTCTTCCCCCTAACTGCCCTTAAGATGGTTTCCTTGGTTCTGAAATTTGTGAGTTTTACTACTACACACTGGGGCATTGGTCTGTTTTCCTTGATCTTGAGAGGGGTCCTCTCTGCCTCTAGGACATGAATGCTTGTTTCATTCCCCAGATTAGGGAAGTTCTCAGCTACGATTTGCTCAAATATATCTTCTAGTCCTCTCTCTCTCCCCACCCCCTCAAGGATCCTAATAATTCTGACACTGGAACATTTCATGCTGTCATTTATTTCCCTAATTCTCTTTTCAGCTGTTTGTTCCAGGCCTCCTCCTGTTCCTTCTTTTCTATCAGTTTGTCTTCTAGATCACTAATTCATTCTTCTGCCTCGTTTACCCTAGCTCTTAGAGTATCTAGATTAGATTGGATCTCATTGTTAGGATTTTTAAGTTCTGCCTGATTAGCTTTCATTTCTGCCCTTAGAGAATCTATTTTGCCACTAATGGTTTTCTCCATCCTAGCTCTTGTCTTTATAACTGTTACCCTGGAGTCTATTTACAACATCTTGCTTATATACATATCCATTAGTTCTGTGTCAGAGGTCACAGTCTCTGAATCTTTCCTATGTTGGGAGTTCCCCCTCTTAGTCATTCTGTTGAGGGTGGTTGAGGGAATGTAGAGTCCAAATTACTGACCACAACCCAAGCAAGATGCACCTGTTTTATAGGGACCTTAGGGTTCTCGGCCTCTTGTTCTTCCAGCCTGTCTTCTGGCGGAGGGGCCTGCTGCACTGTTACTCAGAAAGCCCTGCTTGGGGAGAGTTGCCCTGAGGGATGGGCTCAGTGAGAACCGGTTTTGGGGAGCTTTTGTTCTCTTGGGGCTTTCCCCGGCGGCTTTCCGCATCTCTTCCAAGTGTCACAGCAGAAGTGATTGTATCCAAACCTCTCTCTCAGAACAGAGAGATCACAGTCTGCTCTCCACTGAGCTCTCCAGGCCACACTGTCTCCGTTTCTGTCTGTGCAGCTAAAACCGCAGCCTACTGGGTTGTGCGCCCCACAGCAGTGCTTCCGGTGCCAGGTCCAGGCACGTCTCTGCCCTTTGTGCTATAAAACTGCAAGCCACCCCCACTTCACATGCACACCCCGCGGCTCCAGGTTTGAGTCTGGGGGACTGCCCTAAAGTCCTTTCCCTGCCGCTACTGGTCTGCGAGTCTGTGCCTGGTCCCCAGCACGGGACGCTTTGCGCTCCCACAGAGCAGGATCCCAGAGGTTCCCTCCCCCTTCCATTTATCTTCCTAAATCTGCCCACAGAATCATGGCTCCCCGCTCCATACCTTGAGACCAACCGCCAGAGATATTCTGTTTGTAGAGATCCAGATATATCATCTTACATCTCAGGCTGATTTCGTGGGTGTTCAGAGTGGTCTGGCAGATATCCAGCTTAGTTCAGGGGATCGGTTGAAATAGGGTCCCCTACTCCTCCGCCATCTCATATTTATTTTCTAATCTACTCTGATAGCTACATTTTTAGAGTCCAGGCAAGTTGTCTTGTAAGTAGCAACAATTTGGCATTATCTGATTGTTTATTCACAGGTAGATCTGTTTTATCATTATGGTAAGAAGTCAACATGCATGATGTGCACTTACCACTATATCACAGTGAAGCACCTACTACTAGCTTGACCACTTGGTTAAGGTACTACTGCTGTCCTCTATACTTTTTTTTTTTTTTTGTCTTAAGACCAGTAGTAGTTTGACACTCATTGAAGCTTTACTGTGCTCACATAGAATATGTAAAGAAATGCTTGTAGATAAGCAAACGACTGTGTTAAAGGTGATTACTTCATATTATCTCAGTATTTGATTTCCTTTTACAAATGCAACACATCAATAATTTAAGACAGAGGAATCATGTTCATGTGAAAGATACAATTTTCAAATCAGAAGTATATGCATATGTCTCACCTTCAGAAAATTAATATTCAGAAACCTAATCTTATTTTTTTTTGTTTAAAGATTTTATTTATTTATTTCACAGAGAGAGACACAGTGAGAGAGGGAACACAAGCAAGGGGGAGTGGGAGAGGGAGAAGCAGGCTTCCCACAGAGGAGAGAGCCCGATATGGGACTCGATCCCAGGACCCTGGGACCATGACCTGAGCCGAAGGCAGTTGCTTAACAACTGAGCCACCCAGGCGCCCCAAGAAACCTAATCTTAATAACAGTTAAAATGTATTACCACAGACTATGAGTCAGGACACACGTTGAATGTTTTCCATATATAACAAAATAAAGTAAGAAGATATTTTGTATTCTGAAGGGATTTTCTTTTTTTTTACTTTATAAAATAATTATTTGATTTACACCCTGATTTAACAAGTGATACCTCAGTGAAATTGTAGGGGCTAAAACACTAAACTGGAGTAGGGTAGAATGGGCCCTAGCCCTGCTCTATCATTAACTAGTTGTGTAACTTTGGATATATCTGTTAACTACCTGGGCCCCAGTTTTATCATCTGCAAAATTCAATTAGCCTTCAAGTCCCTCTGACTGAAAGCAACCAACTCAAGGAGAATGGGGAGATCATTCTGCCAAAGATGAATGATGATTTAAATACCTAGAGATGAAAAAATTTTGGTGACAAAGTCATAAAATGTTAGAACTAGTCTTGTGTAAACCCTTAGGAAAATTTAAATGTTTAGAGGCCTAAAAAGAGATGTGAGCAGCTACAGATCACATTGTGAATCAGCAGCAGAGCCAAAAGAGAGCCGCCCAATTTGTCTTGGGCTAACAAAACCCTATTACCCAGACTGAAAGGTACTAGAAGAGCACACACCAGCTTACCTGTATGCAAGAGCCAAAGCCCAGGCCCCAGCAGCGCAGTACAGACTGTCCTGGATTTTTGCCTTCTGATCATCACCACATGTTTTAGTGGGAAAGAGACCTGTGGTTGGACTTTGATACAGTAGCAATGTTGATTTGACTGGAATGGAACATAAGAAAAAGAATGAATTGTACAGCCATCCATTTTCCTTGGGCTGAAGATCTTAATCTTTAGTTTCTTCATCCTACTTCTGACAATTCTATTGTTCCTAAATTTACCTATAATATGCAACTTTTTAGCAGGCAAAAACTGCTTCATGTAGTTCACTCCAGTTTAAGTGGGAATCCACCCTGAAGGAAGGGTATTTCCACTTTTGAGGAAAGGACCAAGCTAACTAGCAATTAAAAACCTTTTAGCATATCCTACCTAACGGTAGTATTGTAAGGCAACATTAAGTACAGAAAAAAAAAAAAAAAAGACCAATAAAAAGACGCATATTTTCAACAAGTTCAATAGGGAAACAAAGCAAATATACACCAAAGAGTGGCATTAGTCGCTAAATCCAAGGCCAACTCAACTGCTAAATAAACCTGAATCTTGTTTTCCACTGATGACTAACTTGTGTCTTGTCTTCAGAGGAATGTATTCATTTTACTTTACATATTATATTATACAGGGTAGAGATATGTTTAACATTTCAAAATCAAACCCATCCTTATATGACATGAAAATAAGTACATAAATATTTGGAGAACATTTTACTTAAATAGAAGAAGTCTGAAATTAATGCTTTATTACCTTTTATAAAAGAGTCTTAAAATATAAAAATACACCCACCAAAATTACATTTCTTAAAAGCTATTTTATTCCTACCTATAAATGTTTTTCCACAAAATATATTAAATTACTCTCATCTAGATTGACATATGACACCCTCTTTTAGTTTTATAAGGACCTAAAACACTCTGCTCCTTCAAAGAGATTAAAGAATTAAATTTGTTTTTTCTCAGACAAAACTAATGTTAACATTACCATTTTTTTCTGAATACCAGGGCCTTTATCCTTTTTCCCCGAGTAAAGAATTGGTCCTTATAGTCTGAAGTAAGCGACTGACATTTCTTCAAAAAGGTATTTAAATTTCTTTACCTAGTTATGGCCACAATGATAATAAAAGGGACACATAAGAATATATTCCAGAATTGTGACCAAAATAAGATGAATTAAGGTTTTACATGAGGTTAACACAAACAACAAAAAAATCCTTATCTTAGAGGAGAAATAAATAAATTAAATTTTATATTATTTGCCATACAAGACCATATAAATGGCACAAGAAGCAAACTGGCAAAAATTAATAGGCTTTTCTAACTTACAGTCTGATGAACAAAGAGGAGTCCTGTGTATACATATCTCAAGTCAATTACTCACATTATAAAACAAAATCTGCTGCTCTTGGCAAAACAAACAATAACAAATAAAATAGTGACCTGTTATTAGTAAGAGTAACTTGAGATTATCTTTTGTATCTCAGTGAATTAGAAATAGATTTAAAGGCTTAAAAAGTGGACAGGGAGAGAAACAACAAATGTTGGGAGAGGTTGTGGAGAAAGGGGAACCCTCTTACACTGTTGGTGGGAATGCAAGTTGGTACAGCCACTTTGGAAAACAGTGTGGAGGTGCCTCAAAAATTTTAAAAGAGAGCTACCCTATGACCCAGCAATTGCACTTCTGGGTATTTACCCCAAAGACACAGATGTAGTGAAAAGAAGGGCCATATGCACCCCAATGTTCATAGCAGCAATGTCTACAATAGCCAAACTGTGGAAAGAGCCGAGATGCCCTTCCACAGATGAATGGATAAAGAAGATGTGGTCCATATATACAATGGAATATTACTCAGCCATCAGAAAGGATGAATACCCAACTTTTACAACAACATGGATGGGACTGGAGGAGATTATGCTAAGTGAAATAAGTCAAGCAGAGAAAGTCAATTATCATATGGTTTCACTTACTTGTGGAATGTAAGGAATAGCATGGAGGACATTAGGAGAAGGAAGGGAAAAATGGGGGGGGGAATTGGAGGGAGAGATGAACCATGAGAGACTATGGACCTGAGAAACAAACAGGGTTTTAGAGGGGAGGGGGGAGGGTTTTAGAGGGGAGGGGGGATTGGTTAGCTCGGTGATGGGTATCAAGGAGGGCACGTACTGCATGGAGCACTGGGTGTTATATGAAAACAACGAATCGTGGATCACCACATCAAAAACTAATGATGCATTGTATGGTGACTAACATAACGTAATAAAATTAAAAATAAAAAATAAAAAAAAATACAAAATAAAGGCTTAGGACTACTTGGGAACCATGTACAGGTAAATGAGTGAGGAATACTACAAAATCTTTATTAAGTAGTAATCGAGAAATAGCCTCTAGTTCTCAAATCTGGCAATGTTTAGGAGGGCTAAAAGGACACAGAGGAAATTGGTGACGGTTTTAGTATGTGCCGCCGAAGCGAGCACTTGGTGACGGTTTTAAAATTAATCAAGGGACAGATGACTTGCTGGAATTCTTTTATCCCAGTATCAATATGTAATTGGAATATATAGCTACCTCAGCAATGAAACTACCCCAACATCCAAATGAAAGAATATCATCATGCACATAATATACGCAATATAAGGCAGAATAAATACTAATGATAACTACCTAAGGACATGTTTTCCTCAAGTTTTGCTTACCAATTCTGTAATAATGATCCAGTTTATCCCACAGTGTTTCATTATCAGGTCTCGGAAGATTAATGCTTTTAAGAGGTTCATAAACTGAGCCTAAAAGAAAAATGAAAACTCATCAAATTCAATCATTTTCCCTGAAAAAAACAAAGAAAACTTCTAAATAAATGAAAAAGCACTACTTAGCAATCTAACATTCATTTTTATATGTGAACTACCACATTGTATTCCTGGTCAAATTTTTGGGAGGGAAAGAGAGAGAAGAAAGTGCCCTCGTAACAAGTATAGAAGGGTCTTAAATGTTATGGGAACCCCTACCCTCACCCCTGACATATATACATACACACACACACACACACACACACACACATATATATACTGGTCCCAACAACTCAAATACCAGTAATACTTATGTGCTAGTCACAAGTTCAGTCATTTCAGCTCCTTTTGAGAAATATCTACTTAAATGCCCTGAAATCCAAACCTTATTCTTTATGCTCATGATCAGGCAATTTTCTGTCAAATGATCATATCCCAAAAACCTCAAGGAAAAAAGATAATGCTGACATGTTCCAAAGTCATCCACTCCATGAATATTCAGACAGTTTTCATACTGAAATTCTGAAGCCTCCATTTTCTCCTAGGTAGATAAAACTCATGCCTTATTATCTGACTAAAGCAGAAACCATTTCTACTTCTCAGCCATGAAAACTACTACAAGGTATTAGCAGAGCATACTGCTCAAAAGCTACAGAATACACAATAATTATGATAATTTTCCACAAAATGGATACAGAAAATTGTTCACTTGACTAGTGCACATTTTCAACTACTGACTGAAAGGAAGACATCTGGACCTTCAGCCATCAGACTAAGTACTGGCTCTCATTCTTGTTAAAAGCATTCAGAAATTATAAAATCTCAAGGTCACAACAAATCCACCTCTGGATTCAGGTAATATACGTCATATAGTCTAACAACACAGCACAAGAGTGGCCCTAAAATTTACCTGGGGTTGGAAGGGGAATGTGTTGGCATGCATTAAGAATCTTTTTCTAAAAAAATTAAAGCACTTATGTTCATAAAAGTGCTATGTCCAGTATGCTAGTATAAAGCCAAGGTATTTGGAATCCCTTTATGTTTAGAGAGATAATAAACATTATGAAGGAAGAAAGGAAAGCATCTATACATTAAGGCAATAATCTCATTATCTTCTGTTGAAAAGAGAGATGATTTATGCATCAAAACAGGAATATGAAATGACTGGAGTGAAGAGATTTTCTAAAAAAGAGTCTTCATAATGATACCAAGCAGAATGGTCCCAAAGGGTAGAATGGGGAGGCCTACCAACCTAGACAGGAAAGCATCAGGAGTTCTGCACAAGAGGCAAGGGCCCGGCCCGGCCATGCCCTCTGCCTCCCTGCATTCAATAGCTCTGGGTAGGTATAAGTATATGGGCAACCCGGCAGTTTGGAAAAAGTAATATGGCCACTACTTACACGTTAGGTGCTAAGCTCTGGGAATCGACAACCTCTCTGTGAAGCTCATTCAATAATTAATAAAATAAAATCACGTACAAATCATCACAACTTTAAATTGTGAATACATATATACAAAAATAAAAGGAGACACCTTTGCTGAGGTGGAAGGACTGTAGATGAATGAGATTTCTATTTTTATTTAGAATTCTATTATTGGAAAAGCTAATATTTTGCTTTATATAAGAAAAAGTCACCAGAAGTTGCATATACTTTCATTAGTTAAAACAATACATGTGCATATGGATACAAATTGAAATAGAATATATAAGACTGAAATCCACCTGTATATCTACCATAATAATTGTAAGCAAGTTTATTTTGAAAGATTGTTTTAATGACATTGTATCATGGGTTTTAGGGTAAAAAAAAAGTGCTATTACATCTAAGGTGCCTCTCACCTCCCAAAAAAAGACTAAAATGATTCTGTTATCTAATGTTTCTCAATGAAATCACCAGTGGACTTTGGTAAAAGCTACAATAAATAAACAAAAGGAAAACCAGACTTTTCAGGAAAATAAAACCTATGCAGTAAGAGCTAAAAGAGATGTTCAAAGCATAGCAGAAAAGTATTAAAGTAAAATCACCTAACTCACTAAGAATCAATATTTTCTTATACTTTCTCATATCTTCAAAGAAAGCCCATGGTGAATTAAGAACAGCTTGCCTAGATAAATGTTAACATTTTAGTAATCACCATTGTATTGCTTCTGAAGTAACTGCATAAAATTAAACAAGTATGTTCCACACAATTTATGGCAAACAGTACCACAAATCTGGAGTCAAAGGAAAAGTAATCAATGGTAACATTTTAACCAAGAATTAGACACCTGAAAAGCTTCAATACAAATAAAAATGTGGAGGAGAAAGCAATCAATAGAGCATGAATTCCCAAAGACAATGAAAAATATGTAAAATTAGAGAAAACGCTAATAAAAGTTTAGAGTTCAAAATGAAATGAAGTTTTTAAATGTGAATTCTTCCTTTTCCTGTTTCTCCCAGTCAAATTACTCCTATATTCAAACATCACAAAGTAAAATAAAAATTATCTTTTTCCATTTGTAAAGATGAGTTTAAACATGTTGATCTGATTTTTCCCTGTCAATTCTCTTGCTATTAGAAAAATACAGCCAACCTACTCTTCATTTCAGAACACATTATTGTCAAAGACATTCACTGACAAAGAACAATACAAGAAGAGGCAGAAGTTGTTCCTTGAAGAGTAATATTTAGCTTTATCATGAAAGAGAAAAGGGTCATTATTTAGGAGATTAAACAAGGAGTTTCCTAAGAAATTTCCATGAGATGAAAACAAAACTAAGAGCATAACAAAGGTACAAACTTGATGAATTTGGCACTATAAAATACCGACAAAATTCTGAGTGTTATGGGGAGGCTCTTAAGCAATCACAAAATAGTACTGGTAATTCAAATAGCAACCACTAAAAGAATAAAAATGAGGACTCAAAAGGGAAGTCAAGGTGGAAAACAGATCAGCAAACCAAAACCGTATCAATAGTCTATTATTTGGGCACACAATTTTTCATTATATGATTGAAAGCCCTTTAATAGGGTATATACAAAAATGTTATTAATCAAGACTTTCATGAACCCTTAAGTAGCTTTATCATTTTTTCATGTATGGTGATAGACTAAAATACCATTATTTATTCATTCAGTTAATACATACAGTGTATGCATGAAACTCTGGACTATACATCTAGTAGGCTACCAGGACTCACAGATTAGTAGGAAAGGTAAGATAAGGTTTTGAATAAGAGTAACTCCAGTTAGAGTGGTGAGTTTCTTAAAAGACAAAGGATAGGAAAATTCAGTCCCCCGAGGGGCTGAGAGAAACAGAAACTCCTGCATTGCAATCTCTGAAAATAACAGCAATTTCAAATAATGAACTGCCATCTGAATAGGAAGATAACAACTGAAATCTAGGAGAACATGAAGTCATACACATATATACGTTACCTACAGACATATTATCAGAGCTCAAAAGCTTATACATGTGTCTTATGAAACAAGATACTACATACCAAGGTTTTTTTTGCAGTGATATACATGAAAAGGTTTAGTTGAAGAAGGTATATAGATAACAGGGTAGATTTTATTGAACACTGATCCAAGTATGCCCTTTCATGAGATAGGGAATTTTATTACAAATCTAAATCCTTAGAAAGGCCTACAGGATTCTGATCTTCTCCCTCAATTAAAATAATTTCTTTTAAGATTAAAAAAAATACAACATTCCATCAGCCTAAAACAGGCATTGCTAACATTTTGGTACATTCCTTTCAAGCATTTCTTTAAGCAATATTTATAAACATTAATAAAATTTACCAGACGTGGAGTCATAACATACATGCTGTTTTTATCATCCTTTTTTCCCTTATCTCACTTCTTGCCCTCTTCTGTCCTCATTCCCAGGTAACCACACTTTTTCCATATCTATATAACGAAACATATATGCATAAATGAGGGAAGAGTCTTTCATTGCTTTTTTTATAAAAATGGAGTCATGAAATAGACCATTTTTTGCTTCTTGTTCATCTCATTTGACAACACACATGGAAATCAAAAAAGGCAATGGTTCTTTGACTGCTATATATTCCTGGGTTTTAATACAGCACAACTTATTCAATTATTCCTCTATCAGTGAGTATATAATTTGTTTTCTATTTTTGCCATCATAAACAATCTGCAAAACATCCTTATACATAGATACAGCAATAGTGTGCTAGAACCAACTAATACTGGTTGGAGAGAGTCAAGTGTTAAATTTTCAGGAATTCTGGGAGCTGGTTATGAAACACATAAGTGAAAATTAAATTATAAAAACAACTGGATAATTATCAAAAACAAAGGTAATAAATATTCAAAACTCATCACTTCCTAATTATATAGGCTCTTGAATTGGCTTATATCTATAGATCTGTACATTGGAAATACCATGCAACAGCATGTTACAACATGTCTCTTTCTAACTCCGCATTCAGTGATATCATGTAGATTTGAGCAGTTGTGACAAAAACTAAATGGTCTGCAAAAGTCTAAAATTTTTACCATTTGGCCCTTTATAGAAGAAGTTTGCCTGCATCTAATCTAAATTCCCAGTACTATTAAGTTCAGCAATAAATGTACTTTTTACTAAATAATAGCAAACTGCATTTTTTAAAAGGCTAAAACAATTCATATTCCTCCTAGATATAAGTGCGCCATTCTTTTAAAAGTTTTTCCAGGGGCACCTGGGAGGCTCAGTCGATGGAGTGTCTGACTCTTGATTTTGGCTTAGGCCATGGTCTCAAGAGTCATGAGATCGAGGCCTGTGTTGGGCTCTGTGCTGAGCATGGAACCTGTTTAGGATTCTTTCTCTCCCTCTCCCTCGGCCCCTCTGCTTGTGCTCTCTCTCACAGAAAAAAAAAAAAAAAAAAGATTTTCCAATCTAATAGTATCTCACTTTTGTTTTTCATTTCTCATACAATTCATGAGTCTGAAAATCTTTGCAAACTGGCCATTTGGATTTGCTCTTCTGCGAATTGCCTACATCCTATTGCCATTTGCTATTGTTTGTTAGTGTTTTTGTCATCAACTTCTAAAAGCTATTTGTGTATTTTGTTTGCTATTTAATATTTCATTTCAAGTATTTTCTCCTGAGTTTTCATTAGTATACCAACACTATAATATAAAAACTTTCAAGAGTCAAATATATCTCTTTCCAAACTTGGTTTTAGTTTTTCTTTCTTTTTAAAAAGGTTTTTGACAAAATGAGCAAAGGGAAAAAAGAGAGAGAGGCAAACCAAGAAACAGACTCTTAACTATAGAGAACAAACTGATGGTTGCCAGAAGGGAGGGGGTGGGGGATGGGTGAAATAGATGATGGAGATTAAGTGCACTTGTAATGAGCTCCGGGTATTGTATGGAAGTGTTGAATCACTATACTATACACCTGAAATTAATGTTACACTGTATGTTAACTAACTAGAATTAAAATAAAAACTTAAAAATAATAAAATAAAAAGGGTTTGACACTCCTAGGTTACATACAGAGTCACCTCAATTTTCTGCTAAGCTTTTTATGATGTAAAAAAAATTTCGTATTTACGTATTCGATCAATTGGGAATTTGTTTTCTAAACTGCTTTTTTTTTTTTAATTTATTTTAGAGAGGGAGCACCAGCAGGGGGAGGGGCAGAGGAAGAGAGGGAGGGAGAGAAGCAGACTCCTCGCTGAAAGCAGAGCCCTACATGGGGCTCGATCTCACAACCCCAAGATCATGACCTGAGCTGAAATCAAGAGTCAGACGCTTATCAACTGAGCCACCCAGGTGCTCCTAAACTGCTTTTAAAGTAAATAGGGAGGTCCAGACTTTTAAAAAGATCAAATTGGTTCAATTTCTTTTTTTAGGTTACAGAATACTGATTAGAAAGATCCATTTATCCTAAATTATAAGGAGAGACCATCCCAAGTTATAGGATTCAAATAGAACATTTCCTCTTGAAATAATATAACTTAATTTTCAAAAGCTATATAAAAACTCTATTGTCTAATAATGTAGCATTTGGCCAACTTATTTTCTCACAGATACAACAATTTTATGCAAGATTTCAAACCTATCTGGAATATATGATGTTTACAATAGCTTAAACAATAGCTTTATGTGTAGTCACATTAATGTCTCTAAAAATATCACTGCATCAGGCAATATATATTGATTTTTTTCAAAAAGTATTTTATGTAGCACTCAATACTGAATATTGACACAAAATTAAAACATAAACAGCATACTTTCATTTTTCTATGGGTCTTGGGTTCTAGCAGAAAATACACAAAATTTTCAAAAGTAAAACCTTAGCCCAAGGAAAGATCAGTATCTTCCATCTGCATTTTATTAATGAATGTCCTACTTTGGAAATAGAGCAAGTTTAAGTTCACTAATTCTAATGACTGCAACTTTAGAATCCTCTCCTGCATTAGCTCAGGGTAAGCAGCTAATGGTATAGATAGAGGACGTGTTAAGAGTTGCAAATTTTCAGTCAGGAACAAGTCTCTGAAAGCCTAAGGAGTAGTTTTTTTTCTTTGTTTTTTTGTTTTTTGTTTGTTTTAAGATTTTATTTATTTCTTTGACAGAGAGACACACAGCGAGAAAGGGAACACAAGCAGGGTGAGTGGGAGAGGGAGAAGCAGGCTTCCCGCCAAGCAGGGAGCCCGATGTGGGGCTCGATCCCAGAACCCTGGGATCATGACCTGAGCCGAAGGCAGACGCCCAACGACTGAGCCACCCAGGCGCCCCAGCCTAAGGAGTAGTTTATGAAGGCTCCAAGGTACAGAGGCTATTAAACTAATAAGAAAGTATGTACAAAGAAGCAGTAAATAACCAAAATCCCAAGAGCTAACATGTTCCACAAGATAATTAAGAACTAAGCAGAATGTGAAGACCTTGTATTGTAGAGGGTCAAATAGTCCCATAGGTTCATAAGATTTGTATATTCATTATACTCACATATGCATGTAGAAAAGATGAGGACAGGAAGGGCTAGAGCAAGTAGGCATGGGAGAGCAAACAGACAGCCTTGTATAGGAACATACAAAATATATGCAAACCTTTGGAGTTTATCAGTGAATTACTGATAAAAATCTGTGGTTTATCAGTAAATTACTAAAACATTAATTTGGGGGCTCCTAAGAGAGCAAGAGTTCTCAGAGTACAATAATCTGTATGTTTATCTTATTTATAAATCCATATTTGATACATTTTCAAGCAACTTTGAAATTTAAGTTACATCTTTAACTTCAGATGATATTTTCTTCATCTTAAAATTCCCTTTTACTCCTCACTGATAAAAACAAGAAATCTACTACTATAGAAGGGACAAGTTATTCCAATACATGCTCACTCTATATCCCTGATGCCAGTACTAAGAGGTTCTCAATAAATATTTATTGAATTGAACTGGATGAATCACATGATTAGAGGCCTTCTTGAATTCCCATAGTTATTGTTCCATATTCTGCATTCTTATAACACTTTGTAAGTACCTTAATTATAGCTCTTCCTTGTCATGATACGTTTTATTTTCACTATTCAATTAATGTGTTATATTACATTGGAAGATGATCAATGATAGGGGCCATACCTAGTAGTAGTAGTTGGCAGTAACATTTGGTAGGAAGGAAGGAAAAGGAGAAAAGCTGACAAAAATACGTCTCAGAAAACTTTTGATGACCACTTTTACAATTTTTTTCTCACAAGCTACCCTATCTCCTGTTACTGCCCCATCCACATCATCTGATTTAATGATTAAGTCCCACTTCTTCAGACTTCCATAATTAGACAAATTGAAAAACTTCTCTTCCTAACTTTAGAATGTACACGTTAACTTTTACAGTTAAAAGATTTGAATACACTATATATGACTCCACAATTCAAGCACCTTCAAGATCACCAATACCTCCTTGCAAAACAAAAAAACAAAACTTAAACCATGATTTTCTTTACTGTTCAGTTCCATCACGCACAGAAATTTAAAATATTAAGGAATAAATGTACCCCCAAATAGGGGAATGAATAAATTATGACACCTCCATTCAATGAAGTACCTTGGAACAGTTTAAAAGAATGAGAAGATCTCTTAAAATATCATGAAAAACCAAAAAAATAGTGTGAAAAGTAACATCATATAATAAGATTTACAGTATGATACCACATGTTGCAAAACTAAGCAAAAATAACTGTACAGAGGGAGAGAGGCAAGATGGCAGAGGAGCAGGGGACTCGATTTCAACAGGTCCCCTGAATTTAGCTGGATATCTACCAAACCATTCTGAAAACCCATGAAATCAGCCTCAGATGTAAGAATATATATCTGGATCTCTACAGGCAGAAAAGCACTGCCTGTTGCAAGGTAGGAAGGGCAGAGTCGTGAATCTGCGGGGAGATATCCGAAGATAAACAGAAGGGGGAGGGAGCCTCCATAAGCTGGCTCCTGGAAAGTGATATATCACGGGAGTGCAAAAGCATCCTGAACCAGAGACCAGGCAAAAACTCCCAGGGTGGTAGCAGCCGGAAAAGGGCTTTAGAGCAGTGCCGAGACAGGATCCAGGAGCTGCAGGTGCCCCCACAAGCTGCGGCCAGTTTTAGAAGCACAAAGGGCAGGGACACGCCCGGGCCCCTGGGACAATCTCTGAAAGTGTCAGTGTGGGTGTGCACCACAGGGGGCTGGGGTTTTCAGCAGTGCATACAGTGCATAAAGAAACGGAGACAGTCTGTCCTGGAGGTTTTAGTGAAGAGAGCAGACTACAATTTCTCTGCTCTGGGCCAGAGGTTTGAGTGGGCCATTTTTGCTCTGACCCTCGGAAGAGACACTGAATGCCCCAAGAGAACAAAAGCCCAAAAGACCAGGATCCACTGAGCCCGTCCCACCTACCGGGGGCAAGGCAACTCTGCCCAAGCACTGTTTCCTGAGAAAAAATGCGGCAAACCCCTCCCCCAAACAAAAGACTGGAAGAAAAATAGGACAAAAACTCTATGGAACCCATAAGACTATAAAATCCAAACACCAGGCGAAAATAGTATATTGAGCTCCAGGAGTCGCTTCACAGCTTGGTTTATTTTTCAGATACAACTCTCTTTTTCTTTTTGTTCTTTCTCTTATGCTTCTTCTCGGTTTTTTCTTTTTACCTTTTTCTCATTTAAACTAGATGTTTAATATATCAACTTATGTTTCATAGTAGCTTTTTAATTTGTACTTTTTCAGCCCACATTTTTTTAAAGATACAAGCTTCATTGTAGTCCTTCTTCCCCTATTCAATATTACCTTTATATATATACAAATTCTACCTTCCCTGTAATTTTGGAAAGTACTGTCCTCTAACAAACAGACCAAAATACACCCAGGAACAACTGAAACACTTTACTTCGTCTGCACTGAGAGATTATAGCCCCCCTCCCCCTCATGCCCCTTTTAAATTTTTAAATTTAATTTTATTTAATTCCTTAATTTTATAAATTTTATTCCTGGGATTCATTTAGGCTTTTTCAGTGGGCTTCCGACCACTCTGGATTTTTCTAGGGTGCATCTTGCTTGGGTCGTGGTTGATATTTTGGACTCCATACATTCCCTCAACCATTCCTCAACAGAATGATTAGAAGAACCTCCAACAAAGAAAAGAACCAGAGACAACAGCCTCTGTGACAGATCTAATGGATATGGATATAAGCTACATGTCAGAGATAGACATCAGGGTAGCAATTATGAAGGCAATAGTTAGGCTTGACAAAAGCATTAGCGACATAGAATCTATAAGAACAGAAATGAGATCTAATCAGGCTGAACTTAAAAATGCTATGAATGAGATGCAGTCTAAACTGGATATTCTAACAGCCAGGGTAAATGAGGCAAGAGAACAAATTAGTGATCTAGAAGATAAACTGATAGAAAGGAAGGAAGCCCAGGAGGACAGGGATAGGCAGTTAGAAGCCCAAGAGAACAGACTTAGATCAGGGACACCATGAAACGTTCCAATATCAGAATTATTGGGAACACTGACAGGGTGGAGAGAAAAGAGGACTAGAAGGTATATTCAGGCAAATTATAGCTGAGAAATTCCCTAGTCTGGGTAAGGACACAAACATTCATGTCCAAGAAGCAGAAAGGATACCTCCCAAGATCGAAAAAATAGACGAACACCCTGGCATCTCAGAGCCAAGGAAGCTGCCCTGAGAGCAGCTAGGAGGAAGAGATTTCTTATGTATGGAGGGAGGAACATCAGAATGATGTCAGACCAGTCAAAAGAGACATGGCAAGCCAGAAAGGGCTGAAAAGACACATTCAAGGTACTAAATGAGAAGAACATGCAGCCAAGAATACTTTATCCAGCAAGGCTATCATTCAGAATGAATGGAGAGACAAAAAGCTTCCAAGACTAGCAAAAACTAAAAGAATATGTGACCACCAACCCAACCCTGCAAGAAATATTAAAGGGGGTTCTGTAAGCAAAGAGAGATGCCAAGACAAAGATAGACCTGAAAGTAACAGACAATCTACAGAAACAGGGACTTTAGAGGCAACACAATGGCACTAAATTCCTATCTTTCAAGAGTTACTCTCAACATGAATGGCCTAAATGATCCCATGAAATGGCACAGGGTTTCAGACTTGATTAAAAAGACAGGACACATCCATATGCTGTCTACAAGAGACACTTTTGTCTACAGCTCCAGATTGAAAGTGAAGGGATGGGGATCCACTTATCACGCCAACGTACCTCAAAAGAAAGCTGGGGTAGCAATCCTCATATCAGACAAATTAGATTTTTTTTTCTTTTTTTTTTCAAGATTTTATTTATTTGACAGAGACATAGACAGAAGAGCACAAGCAGAGAGAGTGGCAGAGGGAGAGGGAGAAGCAGGCTCTGCACTGAGCAGGGAACCCAATGCGGGACTGGATCCCAGGACCCTGAGATCATGACCTGAGCTGAAGGCAGACGCTTAACCATCTGAGCCACCCAGGTGCCCCAGACAAATTAGATTTTAAAACAAACACCGTAGTAAGAGATGTAGAGGGACACTATATCATACTTATAAGGTCTATCCAACAAGAAGATCTAACAATTGTAAATATCTATATCCCCAATATGGGAGCAGCCAATTATATAAAACAATTAATAACCAAAATAAAGAAACATATTGATAATAATACATTAATAGGGGGCGGAGCAAGATGGCGGAGGAGTAGGGGACCTGGATTTCGTCTCCTCTCAGGAATTCAGCTGGATAGGGATCAAACCATTCTGAACACCTACAAACTCAACAGGAGATTGAAGAAAACAAGAGCAACAATTCTCTCAACACAAAAGTGACCACTTTCTGGAAGGTACGACGTGCGAAGAAGTGAATCCGAGGCGATATTCGGGAGGATAGACGGCGGGGTAAGGGCCTCAGTCGGCAGTTTCTGGCAAGTGATAGAACCACGGAGCACAAAATCGGAACTTTTAAAAGTCTGCTACGCTGAGGGACGTCACTCTGGTGGCTAAGCGGGGGGTGGAACCCTCCGGAACAGTGTGGTCTCAGGACCCTCGGGGTCACAGAAAGACTGGGGGTGCCTGAGTGTGGCAGAGCTCCCAGGGATCGGAGCCGGGAAGCCGGCTGCAGAGACGGAGCCGAGGCGCGGGCTCTCAGCTCGGGATTGCCATAAACCGTGATCAGCGGCACAGTCGGGCCCCTGCTCCTCCAGCAGGGACCCAACAAGCGGCAGATCCAGGGAGACTTACCTTCCACCCAAGGGAGGAGCCGCGCGGGAGCGCACCGCAGGGATCTGCTGGGTTTGGAGACTCCACCCAGGGTCGGGTGCCAGAGATAGAAACGCGCGGTCACAGGCCGGGTGAGCACGGAGTGCGGCCGGAGACCGGGGAGATGGGAGTGACTGACGGCTTTTATCTGGGGGCTCACTGAGGAGCGGGGCCCCGAGTTCTCGGCTCCTCCGGGGCGGAGATTAGGAGGCCGCCATTTTCACTCTCTGCCTCCAAAGCTGTACGGAGAGCTCGCAGGGAACAAAAGCCCCGGAGAGCAAACCCGAGTAGATTACTTAGCCGGGAGGGGGCAAGGGCGGGCCAATTCCGCCTCCGGCAGAGACATTTGGAAACCACGGCAACAGGTCCCTCCCCAGAAGATCAGCAAGAACAGTCAGCCAAAACCAAGTTTACCGATCAAGGAGAACGGCAGAACTCCAGCGCTAGGGGACTACTGCACATAGAATTCACGGCTTTTTTACCATGATTCTTTAGTCTTTCAAAGTTAATTTTTTTTTAACTGTCTTTTTGTCTTTTTTTTTCTTTTTCAATTTTCTTTTTCCCTTTTTCAAACAACATCTTATCAATCCCTTTTTTTAAAAAAAAACATTTTTATTTTTCATTTTTAGAGTCATATTCTATCCCTTCATAGTAGTTACCCATATTTTTGGCTTATATATATAAGTTGTTCTCTCTTTAAAATTTTGAGATAGTTTCTTCTAACAGATTAAAATGTACCCTGAATCTCTAGTATATGGTGTTTTCTATTCCCATGCCTGATCACATCCTCTCCCTTTTTTTTTTCTTTTTCTTTTTTCTTTTTTTAAATCCTCTTCTTTCTTTTTTCAAACAACTTATCAATTCCTTTTATAAAATTTTTTATAATTTCCATTTTTACAGTCATATTCCATCACTTCATCATATCAATCCTTATATTTGTACATATATAAGTTTTTCTTTCTTTAAAATTTTGGGAGGCACTTTCTTCTAAAAGACCAAAATACACCCCAAATCTAGTGTGTTTGCACTGATCTATATGCCATATAGATCATATGGGATCACATTCTAGTTTTTTTTGTTGTTGTTTTGTTTTGTTTTGTTTGTTTTTGTTTTTATCTTTATCTTTTTCTTTTTCTTTTTTTTTCTTTTTCTTTTTTCTCTCTTTCCCTTTCTTATCCCACTGCTTCAGGTCTTTTCTGATTTGTTTAGAGTATATTTTCTGGGGACGTGGTTACTCTGCTAGCATTTGGTTCTCTCATTCATCTATTCTCCTCTGCACAAAATGACAAGATGGAAAAAATCACCTCAACAAAAAGAACAAGAGGTAGTACCGACTGACAGGGACCTACTCAATACGGACATTAGTACGATGTCAGATCTAGAGTTCAGAATCATCACTTTCAAGATACTAGCTGGGCTTGAAAAAAATATGGAAGTTATTAGAGAAACCCTTTCTGGAGAAGTAAAAGACCTAAAATCCAACCAAGTAGAAATCAAAAAGGCTATTAATAAGGTGCAATCAAAAATGGGGGCGCTAACTGCTAGAATAAATGAGGCAGAAGAGAGAATCAGTAATATAGAAGATGAAATAATGGAAAACAAAGAAGCTGAGAAAAAGAGAGATAAACAACTACTGGATCACGAGGGCAGAATTAGAGAGATAAGCGATACCATAAGACGAAACAACATTAGAATAATTGGGATCCCAGATGAAGAAGAA
>NW_023270469.1:35476959-35479391 GCF_011800145.1 Mirounga leonina
CAAAGAGAAAATCCTGAAAGCAGCTCGGGAGAAGAGATATGTAACCTACAAGGGTAGAAACATTAGATTGGCAACAGACCTATCCACAGAGACCTGGCAGGCCAGAAAGGACTGGCAGGATACATTCAGAGCACTAAATGAGAAAAACATGCAGCCAAGAATGCTCTATCCAGCTAGGCTGTCATTGAAAATGGAAGGAGAGATAAAAAGCTTCCAGGACAAACAAAAACTAAATGAATTTGCAAACACAAAACCAGCCCTACAGGAAATCTTGAAAGGGGTCCTCTAAGCAAAGAGAGAGCCTAAAAGCAACATAGACCAGAAAGGAACGCAGACAATATACGGTAACAGTCACCTTACAGGCAATACAATGGCACTAAATTCCTATCTTTCAATAGTTACCCTGAATGTAAATGGGCTAAATGCCCCAATCAAAAGACACAGGCTAACAGACTGGATTAAAAAACAAGACCCATCGATATGCTGTCTGCAAGAGACTCATTTTAGAACCAAAGACACCCCAGATTGAAAGTGAGGGGGTGGAAAACCATTTACCATGCTAATGGACACCAAAAGAAAGCTGGGGTGGCAATCCTTATATCAGACAAATTAGATTTTAAACCAAAGACTGTAATAAGAGATGAGGAAGGACACTATATCATACTTAAAGGATCTATCCAACAAGAAGATCTAACAATTGTAAATATCTATGCCCCTAACATGGGAGCAGCCAATTATATAAGGCAATTAATAACAAAAGCAAAGAAACACATCGACAACAATACAATAATAGTAGGGGACTTTAACACCACCCTCACTGAAATGGAGAGATCATCTAAGCAAAAGATCAACAAGGAAATAAAGACTTTAAATGACACACTGGACCAAATGGACTTCACAGACATATTCAGAACATTCCACCCCAAAGCAACGGAATACACATTCTTCTCTAGTGCCCATGGAACATTCTCCACAATAGATCACATCCTAGGTCATAAAACAGGTCTCAACCGGTACCAAAAGATTGGGATCATGCCCTGCCTATTTTCAGACCACAATGCTTTGAAACTAGAACTCAATCACAAGAGGAAAGTCGGAAAGAACTCAAATACACGGAGGCTAAAGAGCATCCTACTGAAGAATGAATGGGTCAACCAGGAAATTAAAGAAGAATTAAAAAATACATGGAAACCAATGAAAATGAAAACACAACTATTCAAAATCTTTGGGATGCAGCAAAGGCAGTCCTAAGAGGAAAGTATATAGCAATACAAGCCTTTCTCAAGAAACAAGAAAGGTCTCAAGTACAAAACCTAACCCTACACCTAAAGGAGCTGGAGAAAGAACAGCAAATAAAGCCTAAACCCACCAGGAGAAGAGAAATCATAAAGATCAGAGCAGAAATCAATGAAATAGAAACTAAAAGAACAGTAGAACAGATTAACGAAACTAGGAGCTGGTTCTTTGAAAGAATTAACAAGATTGATAAACCCCTGGCCAGACTTATCAAAAAGAAGAGAAATGACACAAATCAACAAAATCATGAATGAAAGAGGAGAGATCACAACCAACACCAAAGAAATACAAACAATTATAAGAACATATTATGAGCAACTCTATGCCAGCAAAATAGATAACCTGGAAGAGATGGATGCATTCCTAGAGATGTATCAACTACCAAAACTGAACCAGGAAGATATAGAAAACCTGAACAGACCTATAACCACTAAGGAAATTGAAGCAGTCATCAAAAATCTTCCAAAACACAAAAGCCCAGGGCCAGATGGCTTCCCAGGGGAATTGTACCAAACATTTAAAGAAGAATGAATACCTATTCTTCTGAAACTGTTCCAAAAAATAGAAACGGAAGAAAAACTTCCAAACTCATTTTATGAGGCCAGCATTACCTTGATCCCAAAACCAGACAAAGACCACATCAAAAAGGAGAATTACAGACCAATATCCCTGATGAACATGGATGCAAAAATTCTCACCAAAATACTAGCCAATAGGATCCAACAGTACATTAAAAGGATTATTCACCATGACCAAGTGGGATTTATCCCCGGGCTGCAAGGTTGGTTCAACATCCGCAAATGAATCAATGTGATACAATACATTAACAAAAGAAAGAACAAGAATCATATGATCCTCTCAATAGATGCAGAAAAAGCTTCTGACAAAGTACAGCATCCTTTCTTGATCAAAACTCTTCAGAGTATAGGGATAGAGGGTACATACCTCAATATCATAAAAGCCACCTATGAAAAACGTACAGCAAATATCATTCTCAATGGGGAAAAACTGAGAGCTTTCCCCCTAAGGTCAGGAACACGGCAGGGATGTCCACTATCACCACTGCTATTCAACATAGTATTGGAAGTCCTAGCGACAGCAATCAGACAGCAAAAAGAAATCAAAGGCATCCAAAT
>NW_023270469.1:35479401-35480411 GCF_011800145.1 Mirounga leonina
TCAGTGGCATTCCTATACACCAACAACAAGACAGAAGAAAGAGAAATTAAGGAGTCGATCCCATTTACAATTGCACCCAAAACCATAAGATACCTAGGAATAAATCTAACCAAAGAGGCAAAGGATCTGTACTCAGAAAACTATAAAATACTCATGAAAGAAATTGAGGAAGACACAAAGAAATGGAAAAACGTTCCATGCTCATGGATTGGAAGAACAAATATTGTGAAGATGTCAATGCTACCTAGAGCAATCTACACATTCAATGCAATCCCCATCAAAATACCATCCACTTTTTTCAAAGAAATGGAACAAATCATCCTAAAATTTGTATGGAACCAGAAAAGACCCCGCATAGCCAGAGGAATGTTGAAAAAGAAAAGCAAAGCTGGCGGCATCACATTTCCGGACTTCCAGCTCTATTACAAACCTGTCATCATCAAGACAGCATGGTACTGGCACAAAAACAGACACATAGATCAATGGAACAGAATAGAGAGCCCAGAAATGGACCCTCAACTCTATGGTCAACTCATCTTCGACAAAGGAGGAAAGAATGTCCAATGGAACAAAGACAGTCTCTTCAACAAATGGTGTTGGGAAAATTGGACAGCCACATGCAGAAGAATGAAACTGGACCATTTCCTTACACCACACACAAAAATAGACTCCAAGTGGTTGAAAGACCTCAATGTGAGACAGGAGTCCATCAAAATCCTAAAGGAGAACACAGGCAGCAACCTCTTTGACCTCAGCCGAAGCAACTTCTTCCTAGAAACATCGCCAAAGGCAAGGGAAGCAAGGGCAAAAATGAACTATTGGGACTTCATCAAGATAAAAAGCTTTTGCAAAGCAAAGGAAACAGTCAACAAAACCAAAAGACAACCGACAGAATGGGAGAAGATATTTGCAAATGACATATCAGATATGAAAAAGTGCTCAATATCACTCAGCATCAGGGAAATCCAAATCAAAACCTCAATGAGATACCACCTCACACCAGTCAGAAT
>NW_023270469.1:35480511-35568961 GCF_011800145.1 Mirounga leonina
ACAATGGAATATTATGCAGCCATCAAAAGGAATGAGATCTTGCCATTTGCAATGACGTGGGATGGAACTGGAGGGTATTATGTTGAGTGAAATAAGTCAAACAGAGAAAGACATGTATCATATGATCTCACTGATATGAGGAATTCTTAATCGCAGGAAACAAACTGAGTGTTGTTGGAGTGGGGGTGGGGTGGGAGGGATGGGGTGACTGGGTGATAGACACTGGGGAGGGTATGTGCTCTGGTAAGCGCTGTGAATTGTGCAAGACTGTTGAATCTCAGATCTGTACCTCTGAAACAAATAATGCAATATATGTTAAGAAAAAAAAAAGAAGAAGAAGAAGGTAGCGGGAGGGGAAGAATGAAGCGGGGGAAATCGGAGGGGTGGACGAACCATGATAGACGATGGACTCTGAAAAACAAACTGAGGGTTCTAGAGGGGAGGGGGGTGGGAGGATGGGCTAGCCTGGTGGTGGGTATTGAGGAGGGCACATTCTGCATGGAGCACTGGGTGTTATGCACAAACAATGAATCATGGAACACTTCATCTAGAACTAATGATGTAATGTATGGGGATTAACATAAGAATAAAAAAAAAGATACTAAAAAAAATAATAATACATTAATAGAAGGACAGATCATCTAAGCAGAAGATCAACAAAGAAACAAGAGCTTTGAATGACACACTGGACCAGATGGACTTCATAGATATGTACAGAACATTCCACCCTAAAACAACAGAATACTCATTCTTCTCGAGTGCACATGGAACTTTCTCCCGAACAGACCACATACTGAGTCAGAAATCAGGTCTCAACCCATACCAAAAGACTGAGACCATTCGCTGCATGTTACAGGCCACAATGCTTTGAAACTGAAACTCAACCACAAGAAGAAATTTGGAAGGAATTCAAACACTAGGGAGTTAAAGACAATCCTGCTAAAAAGAATGATTGGGTCAACCAGGAAATTAAAGAAGAACTTAAACAATTCATGGAAACTAATGAGAATGAAAACACATCAGCCCAAAACCTATGGAATACTGCAAAGGTGGTCCTAGGGGGGAAATACATAGCCATCCAAGCCTCTCTCAAAAAAGTACAAAAATCCCAAATGCACAAGCTAACCTTACACCTAAAGGAGCTGGAGAAAGAACAGCAAGTAAAACCTAAACCAAGCAGGAGAAGAGAAATAATAAAGATTAGAGCAGAGATCAATGAAATAGAAACCGGGAAAACAGAGATAAACAAAACTAGAAGCTGGTTCTTTGAAAGAATTACTAAGATCAATAAACCTCTGGCCAGACTTATCCAAAAGAAAAGGGATAGGACCCAAATCAATATAATCATGAATAAAAGGGAAGAGATCACACCACCAAGGAAATAGAAAAAATTATTAGAAATTGTTATCAGCAACTGCATGACAACAAATTAAGCAACCTGGAAAAAATGGATGCCTTCCTGGAAATTTATAAACTACTCAGACTGAAACAGGAAGAAATAGACAATCTGAACAGACCAATAACCAGTAACGAAATTGAAGCAGTAATTGAAAACCTCCCAAAAAACAAGAGTCCAGGGCCAGATGGCTTCCAGGGGAATTCTACCAAACAGTTTTTTTTTTAAGATTTTATTTATTTATTTGACAGAGAGATAGAGAGCATAAGTAGGCAGAGTGGCAGGCAGAGGGAGAGGGAGAAGCAGGCTCTCCTCAGAGCAGGGAGCCCGGCGTAGGGCTCAATCCCAGGACCCTGGGATCATGACCTGAGCTGAAGGCAGCCACTTAACGAACTGAGCAACCCAGGTGCCCCTGTACCAAACATTGAAAGAAGAAATAGTATCTATTCTATTGAATCTGTCTCAAAAAATAGAAACAAAATCATTCTGATTTAAAATTCATTTTCATTCAAAATCATTCCAAAATCATTCTATGAGGCCAGCATTATCTTGATCCCAACACCAGGTAAAGACCCCATCAAAAAGGAGAATTACAAACCAGTATTCCTGATGAATATGGATGCCAAAATACTCCACAAGATCCCAGCCAATAGGATCCAACAATACATTAAAAGGATTATCCATCACAACCAGGTGGGATTTCTTCCTGGGATGTGAGGGTGGTTCAACATTCACAAATCAATCAACATGATAGAGCACATTAATAAAAGAAAGACAAGAACCATTTGATCCTCTCAATTGATGGAGAAAAAGCATTTGACAAAATACAGCATCCTTTCTTGATTAAAAGTCTTCACAGTGTAGGGATAGAGGGTACATACCTCAATATCATAAAAGCCATCTACGAAAAGCCCACAGTGAATATCATTCTCAATGGAGAAAAGCTGAGAGCTTTTCCCTTAAGGTCAGGAACATGACAAGGATGCCCACTCTCACCACTATTGTTCAATAGTAGTAGAAGTCCTAGCCTCAGCAATCAGACAACAAAAAGAAATAAAAGGCATTCAAATTGGCAACGAAGTCAAACTCTCTCTGCTCGCAGAAGACATGATACTTAATGTGGAAAAACCAAAAGACTCCACCCCCAAATTACTAGAACTCATACAGCAATTCAGCAACGTGGCAGGATACAAAATCACTGCATAGAAATCAGTTGCATTGCATCTCTATACACTAACAATGTAACAGTAGAAAGAGAAATTAAGGAATAAATCCCATTTACAATAGCACCAGACACTGTAAGATACCTAGGAATAAACCTAACCAAAGAGGAAAAGGATCTATACTCTAGAAACTACAGAACACTTATGAAAGAAATTGAAGAAGAGACAAGAGATGGAAAAACGTTCCGTGCTCATGGATTGGAGAAATAAACATTGTTAAAATGTCTATGCTGCCCAGAGCAATCTAGACTTTCAAGGCCATCTCTATTAAGATACCACTGGGATTTTTCAAAGAGCTGGAACAAACAATCCTAAAATTTGTAAGGAACCATAAAAGACCCTGAATCACCAAGGGAATGTTGAAAAAGAAAATCAAAGCTGGGGGCATCACATTGCCTGACTTCAAGCTATATTACAAATCTGAAATCACCAAGACAGCATGGTATTGGCACAAAAACAGATACATAGATTAATGGAACAAAATAGAGAGCCCATATATGGACCTTCAACTCTATAGTCAACTAATCTTTGACATATCAGGAAAAAATACCCAATGGAAAAAAGACAAGTCTTATCAATAAATGGTGCTGGCAAAATTAGACAGCTACATACAGAAGAATGAAACTCGACCATTCTCTTACACCATACAGAAAGATAAAAAACTCAAAATGGATGGAAGAACTCAATGTGAGACAGGAATCCAACAAAATCCTAGAGGAGAACACAGGCAGTAACCTCTTCAACATCGGCCACAGCAAATTCTTTCATGACTTGTCTCCAAAGGCAGGGGAAACAAAAGCAAAAATGAACTTTGGGGTCTTCATCTGGATAAAGAGCTTCTGCACAGCAAAGGAAATAGTCAACTAAACTAAGAGGCAACCCACAGAATGGAAGAAGATATTTGCAAATGACATTAGAGATAAAGGGCTGGTATCCAAAATCTATAATGAACTTATCAAACTCAACACCCAAAAATAAATAAATAAATAAGTCAAAAAAATGGGCAGAAGACATGAACAGACATTTCTCCAAAGAAGATATACGAATGGGTAACAGACACATGAAAAAATGCTCCACATCACTTGTCATCAGTGAAGTACAAACCAAAACTACAATGAGATACCACCTTACACCAGTTAGAATGGCAAAAATTAACAAGGCAGGAAACAACAAATGTTGGCGAGGATGTGGAGAAAGGGGAAGAGGATTAAAAGGATTACCCATCATAACCAGGTGGGATTTCTTCCTGGGATGTGAGGGTGGTTCAACATTCACAAATCAATCCTCTTCCACTGTTGGTGGGAATGCATGTTGGTATAGCCACTTTGGAAAACAGTGTGGAGGTTCCTCAAGAAGTTAAAAAGAGCTACCCTATGACCCAGCAACTGCACTACTGGGTATTTACCCCAAAGATACAGATGTAGTGAAAAGAAGGGGCACCCCAATGTTCATAGCAGCAATGTCCACAATAGCAAAACTATGGAAGGAGCCAAGATGCCCTTCAACAGATGAATGGATAAAGAACATCTGGTTCATATATACAAGGGAGTATTTACTCAGCCATCAAAAAGGATGAATACCCACCATTTGCATCGACATGGACAGAACTGGAGGGGATTGTGCTAAGTGAAATAAGTCAAGCAGAGAAAGACAATTATCATATGGTTTCACTAATATGTGGAATATAAGGAATAGAATGGAGGACAATAGGGGAAGGGATGGAAAACTGAAGGGAACTAATCAGAGAGGGAGACAAACCATGAAAGACTATGGACTCCAGGAAACAAACTAAAGTTTTCAGAAGGGGGTGGGGGACGGGGTAGCTGGGTGATGGGTATTGGGGGGGGGGCGCATGTTGTGATGAGCACTGGGTGTTATTCCCAACTGATGCATCATTGAACACTAATTCAAAAACTAATGATATACTATATGTTGGTTAACTGAACATAATAAAAAAAAACCTATATGTGATGTTTACAAATGTATAAACAACATAGATAACTAAGAACTTTAAAATGCCTGAAAAGGATACACACCAAACTGCTAAAAATGTTACTACTCAGGAGGGGATGGTGATTTTTATTCTCTTTATTTCTGATTGTCTAAATATTATATAAGATGGTATACATTTAGGGGCGCCTGGGTGGCTCAGTTGGTTAAGCATCTAACTCTTAATTTCAGCTCAGGTCATGGTCTCAGGGTCATGAAATCCAGCCCCAAATTGGGCTCTGCACTGAGCATGGAGCCTGCTTAAGATTCTCTCTCTCCTTCTGTGCCCCACCCCCGCTCACACTCTCAAAAAACAAAAAGATGGTATTCATTTACTCCTTACATAACTTCTAAAAATGATAAATGGAAATTTTGAATGCCTACTACCGTGCATTGTACAAGACACTTTATGTATACTATCCCATTTCATCATCTGATAAAACCCTCAGGTTGGCATTAAAGTGAGGCACAAAGAAGTCATTAAATGCCAGGCTGAATTTGAACACAGGGCTCTTCGAAGATAAATTGTATATGTGGTCTTTTCCCTATACTATGAAACCTCAAAATTATGAGGTGGCTCTAAATTAATAAATGTGTATATATGCATATATGTATATTTTTAACTCAAAATTTATTTTCACAGTTCACCTGAACCCTAAACTTTTTAAGTCGGCATGTTTCTCATGGCAAGTTAAGAAACATATTTTAAATGTAAAATATGAAATGTCAAATATGAAATACTTTAAAAGATGAAGTAAAATTTGCCTGTTCAACTAATCCAAATAAGATGTGAAAAGGTCATTCCACTATTCCTATTTTATTTTTAATAAAAAGGTATTAAGTTCTTCCAGTGACCTTTATAAAAGGAGGACAGCCTATAAAATCTATTTAAAGATATTAAATCCAGTTGATGTTTCATGTGTTGACCTTATGAATACCAATCACTCAATTACCTATTTCATTTTCCTTTCTTACTTATAGTCTAGTAGAATACCTTGTCATAATGTACCATGAATTTGTATGATTTCTGTGAGGTCAGAGCTATATTCCAACAATTCTAATCTTTCTAAAAAGTTTTTGGAACTCCTCTCTATGGAAAAAAAAAAATGCATTCAGAAGTGGCACAAGTTGTTAAATTTTCTTGAGAGTAGTTATTTCATTCACTGTTATAACCCCAGTGCCAACAGTGCTTGGCATACAGTAAGCACTCAATAAATATTTATTGAACAAATGAAATCAGTATCTTCTGATATCTAAAATTTGCCAAAATTTACTCATAATCAGCTGCAATGATTGAAATGATTCATCAGGGCAGATAAAGTTAAGTTAGACCAATTAATCAATAACCTAAGCTGTGACCATAAAGTGATTCAACTTGTTCTACTCTACTCTTATATTCTGTTCTGTTCTCCTGTTGCTCATAAAGGAGGATCTGAATAAAATCATAGAAAGATATGATTAAAAAATTATTTGATCACTAAAATAAAGGCATATAGCCTTACAAGTGGGTCACTTTATAAAAGATAATGCTAATCTGGACATATAAGATTTCTCCAGCGAAACCCAGAGTCATTATTTCATACTTACACTACAAGTAAAAATTTTAAATGCCAAACTTCTAAGACTTAAATGAGAGTTTTAGTTCAATATTAATTGAATTACACCAAGGGGGGAAAAAGAACTTCAATATACACCATTCCCAGTCTTTATAAGAAATATTTAACTACATTATGTCTTCTGCTATTATAACGATAAAAACATATGATACAACGCATTATGCTATGTCACAAGTTATTATATACAAGTCTGAAAGACTTTCAAGCCATCCAGCACTTTGAAAAGTGGAACTGAACCATTTCCCTTTATCATTTACATTTTGATGAAGCCTGGTCTGTATTTCCACCCTTGGTAACGTTCAGAAATGCATTTAATATGAATGTCACTACTACTAATTAAAAATTGCCCTGATAACACTTTATACAATAGGTATGAAAAGGAAGACTTAAATGTTAAAAAAAAAAAAAAACAACACTATAAACTATGAATCAGCAAAGTAAGCTTATCATGGTAACAAAAAATATTCACAACCAGAATAAAACCTAGAAATACTACTAAAAAATATAAAGTTTGTAGATAATGAAAGCTGTTAATTCTCTCATCAAAATGCAGTAAAGTTTAGATCAGTAAGTAAAACAGGGCAGAGATGGCACTGCCATTTCCTATGCTATCCCCACAGATTTTGGTGATTTGTTCCAAGGCTGTCCTAAGGGTCTGTGTCAATGAATTGCCTTCTGTTAACATCCACCTGTGATAAAATCAGTAACTGACCAAACTTTCTTGTATGGAATCCAAGCCACATCTTTTAAAAGTCAACTTTTACTCTTTAGAGAATAAAGATAAACCCCAAAGCTCAATAAAGGAAAATTATTAAATTTTTAAATTTTTAAATTTTTAAATTATTTAATTTAAATAATTTAATTATTTATTTAATTTAATAATATTAAATTATTAAAATCCCCGAAGTGTAATGAAAACTCCTGAACTGAGAATGTCTTGATATCTAAGAGGATGTGAAAAGAACATGGGTTTTGAAAACAGACAGACCTGGGCTACAATCACAGCTGTATCACTTTGCAACTTTCAGGACTTAAGACTCTCTCTGAGCTAGGTCTTCTCATCTGTGAAGTGGGAAGAATTACATAACCTCCCACAGTTATTGTGAGACTTAAAGGAAATATTTTGAATAAAGCAACTAATCCATTGTATATTAAATACCAATTGTCTTCCCTTTCCCATCCTTAAACTTTTGAATTTCCTCCAGCACTTAGCTTAGGATTGGTGACAAAAGAAGAAATCAAAAAATGCTTGATTAACTGGCTTTCTCAGGTGATTTTAAATCAGCAATTTACATAATAGCTTTTAAGAAACCACAAAAAGATAACTGAGTGGAATTTGAAAAGTAAAAGTAATATTAAAGTACTCTTAGGTTGCTATACATAGTTTAGTCCCTATGTGCAGGTGCTATAGGAAACCAAGATTTATCAACTTCTCTAACCAGAAGAAAAAGCATTACTTAGGGTAGAAGGGGGAGAAATGCTCCACTGAAACATGACCCTCAGCTACATATGAGTGATGCTAACAGGTCTGCAATAAAATTCTACAACCAAAATGAGTAATTATTTCTGAAACATGACTTTCAGAGCTAATCTTTTTTTTGTTATGTTATGTTAATCACCAGCCATTATGTCATTAGTTTTTGATATAGTGTTCCATAATTCATTGTTTGCACATAACACCTAGTGCTCCATTCACTACGTGCCCTCTTTAATACCCATCACCAGGCTAACCCATCCCCCCACCACCCTCCCCTCTAGAACCTAGTTTGTTTCTCAGAGTCCAAAGTCTCTCATGGTTTGTCTTCCCCTCCGATTTCCCCCCCTTCATTTTTCCCTTCCTCCTATCTTCTTTTTTTTTTTTAACATATAATGTATTATTTGTTTCAGAGGTACAGGTCTGTGATTCATCACTCTTACACAATTCACAGTTCTCACCATAGCAATATCCTCCCGAATGTCTATCACCCAGCCACCCCAACCCTCCCACCCCCCACCACTCCAGTAACCCTCAGTTTGTTTCCTGAGATTAAGAATTCCTCATATCAGTGAGATCATATGATACATGTCTTTCTCTGATTGACTTATTTTGCTTAGCATAATACCCTCTAGTTCCATCCACATCGTTGCAAATGGCAAGATCACATTCCTTTTGATGGCTACATAACATTCCATTGTATAAATATACCACACCTTCTTTATCCATTCATCTGTCAATGGACATCTTGGCTCTTTCCACAGTTTGGCTATTGTGGACATTGCTGCTATAAACAGCGGAGTGCACGTACCCCTTCGGATCCCTACATTTGTATCTTTGGGGTAAATACCCAGTAGTGCAATTGCTGGATCCTATGGTAGCTCTGTTTTCAACTTTTTGAGGAACCTCCATACTGTTTTCCAGAGTGGCTGCACCAGCTTGCATTCCACCAACAGTGTAGGAGGGTTCCCCTTTCTCCGCATCCCTGCCAACATCTGTCGTTTCCTGACTTGTTAATTTGAGCTATTCTGACTGGTGTGAGGTGGTATCTCATTGAGGTTTTGATTTGGATTTCCCTGATGCTGAGCGATGTTGAACACTTTTTCATGTGTCTGTTGGCCATTTGGATGTCTTCTTTGGAAAAATGTTTGTTCATGTCTTCTGCCCATTTCTTAATTGGATCATTTGTTCTTTGGGTGTTGAGTTTAAGAAGTTCTATACAGATTTTGGATACTAGCCCTTTATCTGATATGTCATTTGCAAATATCTTCTCCCATTCTGTCAGTTGTCTTTTGGGTTTTTTGACTGTTTCTTTTGCTGTGCAAAAGCTTTTTATCTTGATGAAGTCCCAATAGTTCATTTTTGCCCTTGCTTCCCTTGCCTTTGGCGATGTTTCCAGGAAGAAGTTGCTGCAGCTGAGGTCGAAGAGGTTGCTGCCTGTGTTCTCCTTTAGGATTTTGATGGACTCCTGTCTCACACTGAGGTCTTTCCACTATTTGGAGTCTATTTTTGTGTGTAGTGTAAGGAAATGGTCCAGTTTCATTCTTCTGCATGTGGCTGTCCAATTTTCCCAACACCATTTGTTGAAGAGACTGTCTTTGTTCCATTGGACATTCTTTCCTGCTTTGTCGAAGATTAGTTGACCATAGCGTTGAGGGTCCATTTCTGGGCTCTCTATTCCGTTCCATTGATCGATGTGTCTCTTTTTGTGCCAGTACCATACTGTCTTGATGATGACAGCTTTGTAATAGAGCTGGAAGTCCGGAATTGTGATGTCGCCAGCTTTGCTTTTCTTTTTCAACATTCCTTTGGCTATTCAGGGTCTTTTCTGGTTCCATACAAATTTTAGGATTATTTGTTCCATTTCTTTGAAAAAAAGTGGATGGTATTTTGATGGGGATTGCATTGAATGTGTAGATTGCTCTAGGTAGCATTGACATCTTCACAATATTTGTTCTTCCAATCCATGGGCATGGAACGTTTTTCCATTTCTTTGTGTCTTCCTCAATTTCTTTCATGAGTATTTTATAGTTTTCTGAGTACAGATCCTTTGCCTCTTTGGTTAGATTTATTCCTAGGTATCTTATGGTTTTGGGTACAATTGTAAATGGGATCGACTCCTTAATTTCTCTTTCTTCTGTCTTGTTGTTGGTGTATAGGAATGCCACTGATTTCTGTGCATTGATTTTATATCCTGCCACCTGTATGAGTTCTAGCAGTTTTGGGGTGGAGTCTTTTGGGTTTTCCACATAAAGTATCATATCACCTGCAAAGAGTGAGAGTTTGACTTCTTCTTTGCTGATTTGGATGCCTTTGATTTCTTTTTGTTGTCTGATTGCTGTGGCTAGGACTTCTAATACTATGTTGAATAGCAGTGGTGATAGTGGACATCCCTGCCGCGTTCCCGACCTTAGGGGGAAAGCTCTCAGTTTTTCCCCATTGAGAATGATATTCGCTGTGGGTTTTTCATAGATGGCTTTTATGATATTGAGGTATGTACCCGCTATCTCTATATAAATCACTACCAACCCCCAGGTCTAATCAGGGCCAATTGTCAAACACCACAGAAAAGCATGCTCTCTGTGGGTAGACAAAGCAAACTTAAGACCCTTGGGAGCAAAATCAAATCTCATTAGGAAGTGTAGGATGAGTGGGGTACCTGGATGTCTCAGTAGGTTAAGCTCAAGTCATGCGATCTAGCTGCCAATTGGGCCCGGAGCTCAGAGAGTCTGCTTGAGGACTTCTCTCCCTCTCCCTTACCCCTCCCTCCTGCTTGTGCTCTCTCTCTCAAATAAATCTTAAAAAAAAAAAAAAGATGAGTATTAGGCTGCCACACACATGCAATAATGAAGGTATTAAAATGTAAATTAATCTACTTCCTAATACATATGCTTAACATTATAGGACTGGAATACCAGAATAGGCATTCTTTAAGTTCTAAGTGTATTCATTAAGCAATACATTTTTCGTTAAATGAAATCTTGCCATTTGCAACAACGTGGATGGAACTAGAGGGTATTATGCTAAGCAAAGTAAGTCAGTCAGAGAAAGACATGTATCATATGATCTCACTGATATGAGGAATTCTTAATCTCAGGAAACAAACAGGTTTGCTGGAGTGATGAGGGGTGTGAGGGATGGGTTGGCTGGGTGATAGACACTGGGGAGGATATGTGCTTTGGTGAGCGCTGTGGATTGTGTAAGACTGATGAGTCACAGATCTGTACCTCTGAAACAAATAATATATGTTAAAAAAAAAAAAAAAAGAAGAAGATAGTAGGAAGGGAAAAATGAAGGGGGGGAAATTGGAGGGGGAGGCGAACCATGAGAGACTATGGACTCTGAGAAACAAACTGAGGTTTCTAGAGGGGAGGGGGTGGGGGAATGGGTTCGCCTGGTGATGGGTATTAAAGAGGGCATGTATTGAATGGAGCACTGGGTGTTATACGCAAACAATGAATCATGGAATACTACATCAAAAACTAATGAAGTAATGTCTGGTGATTAACATAACATAATAAAATAAAATTTAAAAAAAAAAGCAATATACTTTTCAAACCATCTACTTTGGCTTAAAATTTTTCATGTCTATTCTAAGTGTAGCTTAACTTTACCATATGTTTTATGGACTGTTCGTTTTTTATGCGATACAAAACTGAAAGAATGTAACTGGGTGAACACTAAGCCTATTAAAATTTTGCTATCTTTTAATTTGCATTATAATTTAGTTACAAGAATTTTATTGTAGCAAAAAGTTGCAATGAAAACTGGAGTCATGACAATGGATATTTAAGGTATTCAGCTCACACTATTGCAAATGAAACTAAATTACTACTGTAACATGAAACCATATGGAAATCAGCCTTGAACTTGACGGTTTTTGTAGTTAATTTGAAGACTGCTTGCTGTTTCCTCTCCTCTTCAAACAAAATTATAGTCTATTATTTGAAGCACCTACCCTCGTTTTTATGTTCATTCTATAAGACTATTGAATGTTATCTTACAAGGATGCCTAGAAAAAAAATCTAAAGTCAGTGTCAACTGACATCATTCTGCTTTAAACAATAAGCTGCTTGAAATATGAAAAAGGCCAAATCCTCCCCACTCCCCACCCCTCCCTACAAATGACCACCACCATCAGGGGCCTCTGCAAAGATTTTAAAACAATCAGCACTTCAGTTTCTCAAAGAAATACTTGGGGAAAATAAACCGGACTGTAGGGAAAACAAATCAGCCTAACTTCCAGTGCTGACCAATTATGCCTCTCATTTCCATTCAGTTGGCTACCGAACTCTCTAAAAATGGAGAGGGTCATTGCATCCTGAACAGAGCTGCCTACTGAAATGGAGACTACACGATCCTCAGGACACAGAAGGGATCATGAAATATAATCATTGAAATCATGTATGGTAAAGAGACTAGAAGGAAAATTGAATAATACCCAGTCATTTTCAATAACATCTGTTGGAAAATTTAACTTATGTTATTAATGTACACCAATAGCCTCAAAATGGGAGCCCTGAACTGGCAATTCAAATGCCCCAGCTCCGCTGAGTAAAAGGATTTGGTCCAGGTAAATCCAGGCAAAAGCCAGAGCCTGGAGCAGACTACAAAACTGATAAAGGCAAAGAGCCATACTAGTGAAAGGAGGCTGCAGAAACAAGCCATGGTCAAACATAGGAACTATGGAGTTGTCCCTAATGGGAATCAGGGATGTTGATAATGACATATTTATCCAAAGAGTAAGTTCAAGATTGGGAACATAAGGATGCTTAATTCAGAGCCCAAAATCTAGAATCTACAATGCAAGGCAGAGAAGAAATGAAGATGATACAAAAAACTGCTGCTCAACAAGCATGGTACTTAGTAGACTTTTGCTCTTCAAATGGTAATCCAACCACCAGCAGCAGGACTTCACCTGGGAGCTTGCTAGAATTGCAGACTTTCAGGCCCCATCTCAGACCTACTGCATGAAAGTGTCCAATTTTAAGGAGATCCAAGACGCTACAGAGGTAGTAACTCCATCTTGCAAAAAAACAAGATGGGGAGGAAAAGAGAGGGAAGAAAAGGGGATCAAGATCAACTAGCAGCTTTGTTGTCTTAGGAAAATCCAATTCTACAACCCCTAGAAGGTCAGACTATGAACCAATTAAAACAGCTTAATATCAAGAGTAACATCTTGCTCACTGAGGTTTGCTTCAAGACCTTGAGTCACTGTAATAACCGATCCAAAGCTATCATGTCATCAACTCTGCCCAATCCCAACCAGTTCCCCCTCTTATAAGATCTGCCTTAAAATCACCCAGCCTGGGTTCTGAAACCCTATAAATATTCTCCCTTAACTACCCTGAAGTCAATGGGCAAGAGACTTAATATTTTGAAGCAGAAAGGATGGGAATAAGCATATGGTCTAAGTCCCTCATTTTATGGGAAAAATTCACAATTTGCTCAAGAATGAAGAGCTAGTTAAGAGGAGAACACCAGAAACAAGATCTTCTGACTTCCTCTTCAGGGGTCTGATTTTTTTCTAATTTACATTAATAATTTTTGCCTCTATGTCCTGGAGAAGGACACTGCTTAATGTTAATATAATTTACCAGGATACCCAAACATCATGCTTCATGTGAGCTGTCAATAGGCAACATGCCAGACTGAATATAAACACATGAATCCACTTTCAACCCAAAGAGATCAAAAAGGTAAAGAATAATATAATCTCATTATTACTAGCATCATAAAAAAAACAGTTAATATTATTAGGGTGTTTGTCATGTGCAATGTGCTGTGTTAAGAGCTTTATATACATGGTTTATTCATCCTCGCAACCCTATTATGGAGGTAGTAGTATTATTTCCATTTTACAGATTCAAAATTACTGAGGTTAAGTGACTTTTCAGAAGTCACATTGCTAGCAAGTGGAAGAGCCAGGACTTAAACACTGAAGTATGCTTTGGTTTTTTGTTTGCTTGTTTGTTTCAGGTAAAACAAAACAAAGATGAGTATTTACTTATTATTTAGGGTCTTCTCTTGAAAATTTCATTTCTAATTATGAAAATAACATAGATTCACAGCAACATATAACCTGCTTCCAAATAACATTTGAATCAGAAATATTGCTTTAACATTTTTACACCAAAGCACTAAGTTGTTTTCCAAGGAATTCTAGTGTTGATCACTACACTTTGTCCATGTTAGCCATGTAAATTATCTGTTTCAGACATGATACCTGACACACTTGTCCTTTACCTAGATTTCATTTCCCTTTACTTCTGTTAGTTCAAGACATCTGCAGTGGACAAGAATAAAAAGGGCTCTCTTCTATAAGTTACATATATAATAACCGATAGACTTGATTTGAAGAGGTCCACCATGAAAAGAGAGATTTTTCTCTACTGTATTATTAGAAATGTATTTTATATCATTTTTTATTCTGAAAAATTTTGTACTTACTCTAGATGGCAACATTTAGGAAGCTAATTTCTTCCCACTTCATTTAAAAGGGTATCATTTAAAAAAAATAAAAGGGTATCATTTCATTGTCTTTCATTTCCATATTCCTGAAACTTAAATGCCAAGTTCAAATTTTTCAGTATCTTATATAAAGTCTATACTGTAATAGACAAGGCCAATTAAATCGCATTGACCTTCTCTATATGTGAAAAAAAAATAAACATGCTACTGATGACTGACATTTTGATAACAACATAGATGAAAAATCTATATGATTTCTTACATCATCCCTTCAGGGGAAGCAAAATTCAGTACATAGAGATTGCTCAAGGTTTTTAAGCAAAAGACAAAGGCAGTTAGAGCCACGAAGGACTGGCCCTGGAGATGCTGTCCACAAGTGAAGAGAAAAATCAAAGAGTGCCCAACTCATGAAGTTACTACACTCTAAGGTCACTATTTTGCTTCACTTACTGGATTTCTTTTTCAAATTTGAACTTTGAACCTTTTTGGATTTCTCCAGTAAGGAAAATCTATTTAGTATGAAAATGTATTATTCATCAAAACAGCTAGAAAATCAATTCATCAAAATTTATTTACCAAACATAAAGGTGAAATGATTAGACAACATAGAGTGCTGACAAGTTCATTCTGTATCAAAACTGAACTAATTCTTTCTAGTATGATTCATCCAACCTTAATTCCCAGCACCAAGCCTATAAGACTTTAACCAATTCTGTCCAACCTAAAGGAATTCATAACCTATAAAGGAGATGGATATATAATTATGGCAATTCAGGGATATCAGAGCTAAATGAAGCATGTCTAAGGTGCCAAAGAACAAGTAGAGCAATTCAACGAAAACTGGGATTCAGAGGAAGGGGGCAGGCAGAAAATATGTAAAGATAAGAAATCACTGGAACCAAATAAAAGATGACAGGAGTACACCAAATTTTCAGAGAAAGGCTATTTAAAACAGAAGGAACCTCACTATAAAGGTGCAGAAGCAAGAAAGAAAGTGCCCCATCTGGGAACGGCAGATTAGTAGCACTATAGAAGAGAATGCAAGAGGGAGGGGAGACTGGAAAGGTAACTAGAAATCTAACAGTGGAGGATGCTAAACAACAGGTCCTAGGTTTGCATTTTATCTTTTGGATAATGGAGAGCTGCTGGGGAGGTTTAGGCAAGAGCATCATATGATCAAACCTTTAAAAAGATAACTGTTGGCACTGTGAAGGACTGCATAAGTAGTGCCCTTGACACAAGAGTCCATTGGTTAAAAGTCTATTTTAACCAATGTTTTGGTTAAAGCATTCATTCTAGAGCCTTGAATTAAAATAGTAACAGGAGGGAAGCAAAGGGGAGGAAAAATTCAAGAAATATTTAATGAATAGAATAAATAAGACTGTGGAAAGGCTTAAATTTGATACAGGTGTTAGGTAAAATATTAATACTGCATAGTGTAATACAAAGGAGAAAGAGTCCAGTGATAATTCCTAATCCCTAAATGGTTTTTATTCATTCAAATTATAATTAACTTTACATTCTGCTAGGATTTTTTTATCCTTGTAGTTATTGTGCAAATGATAATTATCAAAGCTACAAGCCTATTGAGAATTGGAATTAAGTGGGTATAACAAATTAATTGAGCTTCATTATGTATTTCTATGAAAACAAGATAACATAACCAAACACAAGGATCTCTGAACTGACAAAAACAATGACAAAAACTAATAGAGAGATTCCACATTTGGAGGGGGGCGGCCACTAAAAGACAGCAGCATAGGAAGATCCTGAACTCACCTCCAATCATGGACACACCAAATCTACAACTGCATATGGAATAATTTCTCTGAAAACTAGCTGAACAGTTCCTCAAAAACAAAGGATAAGAGGTGCACATCAAGGTAGGTAGGTGAGGCAGAGACACAGTCTCACCAAAAACCTCATCCCCAGTGCAGTGACCTGAAATCAGAAGGGATCTCAAAAACACAGAGCTTCACTACTCAGTGAAGCATTTGTGTTCCACATCAGGACCTCAGCCTTTAGGACCTGCATCAGAGACATAAGCCCTCCAAAGGTCTGGCTTTGAAAAACCAATAGAGTTTATGTCCAGGGGACTCAAAGGGCTGCAGGGAAATAAGATTCCAGTCATACAAGGGTCTCTCAGACTCACTCACCCTATGACTCAGCACGAAACCAAGTTTGAAAAGTGCCTACACTATGTGTGGAGATTCATTTGCTAATCTTAGCTCTGACAAAGGAGTGGGGCCTGTTGGGGCTCTTTCTGGGGACAGAGGCGATGGTGGGGGCCCTTTTAGCACTCCCACTTTACCTTGCTAGTGCCAGTGCTAGCCCATTCTTAAGTTCTCCCTCTATCTTGCTAGAGCTGGAGGACATATACAGTAACAGAACTCTCCCACTGTCGCAATTAAGTTGGCAGGCATGCCCCTCCCACTGAAGCCTACAATGCCCTTTCTAAAGTGAGCAGGTATACCATGGCCCTGTATTCTCACACTGCCTTGACAGAGCTGGCAGGAATGTGCTGCTGGCCCTACGTCTCCTGCTTCCTGGCTACAACTCGTAGGAGCACCTGGCCCTGCACTCTCCTTCTGTCTCTCTACAGTCGGAAGGTGCACTGCAGCCCGGGACTATTCTGCTACCTTGCCAAAGCCAGCAAGCACACACAGTCCACACGGGATGGCCCTAGATTGCTTGGCTTTGGAAGCCAGGGAGGCTTTTGTTTCTGGGCTCAATGGGACTAAAACAATTGGAAGGATAATTCTTATCAGCCTACCACCCAAAGGGCACTGCACAGACAGCTGACTGAAACACATCCCAAGTGTTTCTGTGAAAATGGCCTATTTACTGGTCTTGGAGCTTAAGCATGAGGGACAAGTGTCAGGTTTCCCACACATATAGAGATTATGGAGGTGATCCCAGGAAGCATAGACTGGGGAAAACTATCTTTACTTACTCCCTTAGCTTCACTACAGCTCACTGACACCTACCAGAAGGGAGCTCATACGTGTGTCTGGGGTCCCAATTTTTACAGCTGTTGCCCAGGGACACCTCCAGATGCCCAAGACACGATGCCAGCAAGCTTTTTAACTGTAGTTCTACAAGACTGTATATATTTTCATACTTTAAAGGTTACTGCCTGAGGGTCTGGCACTCATTCAGCCTGAACCTAAATGCTGACTGGGATCCCTCCCTTTGGAATACTGATAGGTCTTGACATATCCTCAACAACTGGAACCTATGAAAAATAAATCAGACTGCTTAGACAATCACAAAGGTTTGAAAGACAACCAAGAGCTAGGGCAAAGTTGAACCATAAGGTTCATCTCCTAGTCCAAGACTGGAACCTAATACATAAAAACAAACACAGAGAGTAAATAAAATGAGAAAATAAAGGAATATGTTCCAAACAAAACAAGATGAAACCTCAGAAAAAAACCTTAATGAAACAAAGATAAGTAATTTATCTCATAAAATAATGATCATAAAGCTGAACTTAAGAGAAGAATGAATGTATATAGAGAGAACTTCAACAGATAGGAAATATAAAAAAGTACCAAACAAAAAGAATGAAAGAAAGAAAACAAAAAGTACCAAAAAGAAATCACAAAGCCGAAGAATATAATAAATGAATTAAAAATACACTAGAGGGATTCAAGCTTAAAAGCAGACTAGACGAAGTAGAAAAAAAGGATCAGTGAGCTAGAAGATAGGCAGTGGAATTCACCCAAACAAAACAGAAAAAAATATTATTTTAAAAAGTACAAATAATTTAAGGGACCTATGGGACAACATCAAGTGGAATAATATCCATATGATAGGAGTCCCAGGAAGAGAAGAGGGAAAGGGACTGAAAATTTACTTGAAGAATAATGGCAGAAAACCTACCTAACCTGGGGAAGTAAACAGACATCAAGATCCAGGAAGCCTAGAGAGCTGTAATTAAGATGAACCCAAAGAGAGCCACACCAAGACACATAATTGAAATGTCAAAAGTCAAAGATAGAGAATCTTAGGGGTGCCTGGCTGACTCAGTCAATAAAGCACTCAACTCTTGATCTCAGGGTTGCTAAGTTTGAGGCCCACAGTGGGTGTAGAGATTACTTAAAATAAAATCTTTAAACAAGCAAACAAACAAAAAGATAGAGACTCTTAAAAGCAGCAAGAGAAAAATAACTTCTTACATACAACACTACCCACATAAAGCTGTCAACAGTAACTTTGTAGGCCAGAAGCGAATGACTGAATAGAAAAAACTTGCAATGAAAAATACTCTACCTGGCAAGCTTAACATTCAGAATTAAAAGAGTGATAAAGAGAGTTTTCCAGACAAGCAAAAACTAAAGCAGTTGATCACCACTAAACTGGCCTTACAAGGTAAGAGCAGAAACCATGAGAGACTTTGGACTCCTCTGAAACCCTCAGTTTTCAGGGTTTCAGAGGAGAGAGGGGTGGGAGGATGGGGTAGCCGGGTGATGGATATTAAGGAGGGCACATGTCGTGATGAGCACTGGGTGTTATATGCAACTAATGAATCGTTGAACACTACATCAAAAACTAATGATGTATACTATATGTTGGCTAACTGTACATAACAAAAAAAAATTTTTTTTAATTAAAAAAATGATGTAAAAAGACAATACAAAATATCAATGAAACTAACAGTGGTTTCTTTGAAAAAATAAACAAAATTAACAAACCTTTAGCTAGACACAATGGAAAAAAGGGGGCTCAAATAAAATCAGAAATGAAAGGGAAGTCACAACTGGTATCAGAGAAAGACAAAAGGATCGTAAAAGACTACTATGACCAGTTACATGCCAACAAATTAGACAACCTAGAAGAAATGGATAAATTCTTTGAAACACAATTTTCCAAGATGGAATCTTGAAGAAACAGAAAATCTGAATACAATGATTCCTAGTATGGAGATTGAATCAGTAATCAAAAACCTCCCAACAAGCAGAAGTCCAGGACCAGATGGCTTCATAGGTAAATTCTCCCAAACATTTAAAGAAGAGTTAATACCTCTTTTTCTTAAACTATTCCAAAAATTGAAGATGAAGGAAAGCTTTGAAATTCATTCTATGAAGTCAGCATTACTCTGACACCAAAACCAGACAGACACTATTAAAAAAGAAAACTACAGGCCAATATGAACATAGATACAAAAATCCTCAACAAAATATTAACAAAGCACATTCAACAACACATTTTTAAAAAGTCATTCACCACAATCAAATGGGTGCCAGAGTAGTTTGATATTGATAAACCAATGTGATATACATCACATTAACAAGAGGAAGGATAAACATCATATGATCAGTAGATGCAGAAAAACCATTTTATAAATTCAACACCCACTTATGATAAAAACCCTTAACAAAATGGGTATAGAGGGAATGTACCTCAACATAATAAAGACGCATATGACAAGCCCAGAGTCAACATCATATTCAATTGTGAAAAGCTAAAACCTTTTCCTGTAAGATCAGGAAGAAAATAAGGATACCTAGTCTTGGCATTTTAATTCAACATAGTATTGGAAGTCTTAACCAGAGCAATTAGGCAAGGAAGAGAAATAAGAGGAATCCAAACTGGAAAAGAAGTAAAACTGTAACTATTTGTGGATGATATGATTTTATGTATAGAAAACCCTAAAGACAGCACCAAAAAAATATTAGAAACTAAAAAAACAAATTCAGTAAAGTTGCAGGGTACAAAATCCATATAATCAAATCAGTTGTGTTTTTATACACTAACAATGAGCTAGAAAGAAAAATTAAGAAAATGCCATTTATAATTGCATCAAAAAAAATAAAATGCCTACAAATAATTTAACTGAGGAGGTAAAAGATCTGAACACTGAAAACTACAGACATTAATGAAAGAAACTGAAGAAGACACAAATAAGTGGAAAGATATTATGAACTCATGAGAAGAATTAATATTTTAAAATATCCATATTACCTAAAGTAATCTCAGATTCAACATAATCCCTATCAAAATTCCAAAGACATTTTTCACAAAAAAAAAAAAAAAAAATCCTAAAATTGGTATGGAATCACAAAAAACCATAAATAGACAAAGCAATCTTGAGAAAGAAGAGTGAAGCTAGAGGCATCATGATTTCTGATTTAAACTATATTACAAAGTTATACTACTCAACACAGTATCATATTGTCATAAGAACAGAAACACAGATCAATGTAACAGAACAGGGAGTCCAGAAATAAGCCCATACATATAATAGTCAATTAATTTATGACAAGAGAGCCAAGCATATACAATGAGGAAAGGGCAGTCTCTTCAATAAAGGGTGTTGGGACAACTGGACAACCACATGTTAAAAAAAAAAAAAAAGAAGGAAACTGGACTACTGTTTTACAACACGTACAAAAATTAACTCAAAATGGATTAAGGACTTGAATATAAGACCTGAAAACATGAAACTCCTAAAAGAAAACATAGGCAATAAGCCTGACATCAATCATAGTGACGATATTTTGAATCTGACTCCAAAATCAAGAGCAACAAAAGCAAAAATAAATAAGTGGAACTACAACAAGCTAAAAAGCTTTTGCACAGCAAAGGAAATCAGTAAAATGAAAAGGAAATCCACTGAATGAAAGAAAATATTTGCAAATAATATCCAATAAGGGGTTAATATCCAGAATACATAAAGAACTCCTACAACTCAACACCAAAGAAACAACAAATCCAATTTAAAAATGGGCAGAGGATCTGGATAGACATTTTTCCAAAGAAGACATCCAGATGGCCAACAGACACATGAAAAGATGCTCAATATCACTAATCATCAGGGAAATGCAAATAAAAACTACAATGAGATATCGCCTCACATCTATTAAAATACCTATTATCAAAAAGACAAGAAATAACAAGTGTTAGCGAGGATGTTGTGAAGAGGGAACACTCATGCACTGTTGGTGGGAATTATATTGGTTCAAGCACTATAGTAAACAGTATGGAGATTCCTCAAAAATAGAAAATAGAACTACCATAAGATCCACCATTCCACTTCTGGATATTAATCCAAACAAAACAAAAACATTAATTTAAAAAGATATATGTGCCCCTATATACATTGCAGCACTATGTATAAGAACTAAGATATGGAAACAATCTAAATGCCCATCGTGGATGAATGCATAAAGAAATAATGGGGGGCGCCTGGGTGGCTCAGTCGTTAAGCGTTTGCCTTCGGCTCAGGTCATGATCCCGGAGTCCTGGGATCGAGCCCCGCATCGGGCTCCCTGCTCGGCGGGAAGCCTGCTTCTCCCTCTCCCACTCCCCCTGCTTGTGTTCCCTCTCTCGCTGTCTCTCTCTCTGTCAAATAAATAAATAAAATCTTAAAAACAAAACAAAACAAAAACATAAAGACGGATGAAAAGAATCATCATAAAAAAGGATGAAATCGCCATTTACAACAATATGGATGGACCTTGAGGGTATTATGCTAAGTGAAATAAGTCAGACAAAGACAAATACTGTATGATTTCACTTACACATGGAATCTAAAAAACAAAACGAAAAAAAGTCATAGATACAGAGAACAGATCTGTGGTTGCCAGAGGGGAGGGGGGTTGTGGGGATGAGCAAAATGGGTGAAGGGATCAAGAGGTAAAAATGTCCTATTACAAAAAAGTCATGGGGATGTATTGCACAGCATGGTGACTACAGTCAATATCGTATTGTGTATTCAAGAGTTGCTAAGAGAATAAATCTTAGAAGTTCCCATAATAAAAAAAAAATTTTTTTGTAACTTTCTATGGTAATGGATGATAACTTATTGTGGGAATAATTTGACAGTGTATACAAATATTGAATCATTATGTTGTACACCTGAAAATAAGATGTTATGTATCAATAATACCACAATAAAATAAATATTAATAAAAAAAGATTCCACAAAGCAAAGATAATCACTCAGATATATGTAAATTAAGAAAACAAGCTCTTATTACGAAGAATTTTAAATATGAAAAATATTTAACATGAAAACTTCATTGTCATCAGTAGACCATTTAAAAGATGCTTAACACAAACAAAAGCTAAAGGTCTAAAACCAACTAGCTTATATGAGCCATATTTATAAGGGGCTCAGTTTGAACAGAAAAATTCCCATCTAAGCAGAAATGTATCAGTTGAAATGATTAATACTCTCTACAAAAGCACAGCATAATACCAAATAAAATTATGTTTAAAGAACCTTTTAAAATAATTATTTCTAAATAAGTTGCATTTTAAAATGTATTTAGAAGTATGAAAGTTTGGGGCGCCTGGGTGGCTCAGTTGGTTAAGCGACTGCCTTCGGCTCAGGTCGTGATCCTGGAGTCCTGGGATCGAGTCCCGCATCAGGCTCCCTGCTCGGCAGGGGGTCTGCTTCTCCCTCTGACCCTCCCCCTCTCATGCTCTCTCATTCTCACTCTCAAATAAATAAATAAAATCTTTAAAAAAAAAAAAAAAGAAGTATGAAAGTTTGAAACGTCACCCAGTGGGGCATGGCTTTATTTCCTATACTCCATCATGAACAAAGCCTCATTGATGTTTACTATATTTTCTCTAAAGCTCCAGATTTCTTACTACGAATTTCCAGATGAAGTCACCTAACCAAATCTATAGCACCAAACTGGTCAAAACCTAAGAGTGGTAGGGCACCTGGGTGGCTCAGTTGGTTAGGCCTCTGACTCTTGATTTAGGCTCAGGTCATGCTCTCTGGGTCTTGAGATGGAGCCCTCTGTCAGGTTCCGTACTCAGCATGGAGTCTGCTGTCTCCCTTTCCCTCTGCCCCTCCCCCCTACTCTCTCTCTCTCTAAATAAATAAATAAAATTTTTTTGGGAGGGGACAAAAAACAAAAAACAGAAACTAACAGTGCTGCCTACTTTGAAATCACTCGGCCATAGGATGTTCTGTTTTTCAAAACTTATTAAATATATATTGTTTTTATTTAAGGAGAGAGGACATAGTAAGATTAAGATAGCAAGGTCTATGGTCAAATTATACACACACATACTCTCTCATTCACACACAAGAGTTACTTGAGACATGCCAAAATTTCCACATCACAATATATCATCAGTTAATGCTTATATCAAAATATTTAAAATGACAGGTCACAGTAGGTTTAGAGGTTTATTCCCTCACCCTTAATTTCTGAAGAATTAAATCTGCACAACTGCCATTGGTTACAGATTCAATTTCATGAAAGAAATATGTTTAGAAGACAGAAAGAAAAAAAAATGAGACTGAAATTATTGTAAATCAGAAACTATTAAAAGTTCAGATGCAAATTACATACACAAACAAATAAACTGTCCTATAAGCTGAAAACTTCATGGAAAAAACAGTTCATTGATTAAAGCCACAGCAAGCCAAGGTCATGTTTATGACAAACTAATTTTTTCTAACTATAAGCAACCATCAGATATTTATGACCAAGCTTACAAATTAATGTAGCCACATAAAGAAAAAGATTTTAAACACAGAAAATTCTCCACTGGTTCAACAGCGAAAGGAAGATAGAAATATAATAGAAAATACAAGTTAAGCACCTGATGATATGAATGTTTTCAAAATACACCAGGAATGAACACATATATGATAAAATACTGCCCAAAGCTCAACTGTCCAATCCTGAACCCTGTGCCTATTCTTGTCAGAATACCTTCACAGCTTTAGCAATAAGACTCAGTCTGTCATCCAAATAATATCATGGCTGTTCATCTCCATGACTAGGATCTATATGTTTGCAAAAAATTCAATTCTGAGCTATACGATTTGAATCTTAAATGACCAAAAAGGAAGGCCATGGAAATGGTGTGAGGTTACTGATTTGTTACTGCTTTATTAGCAAAAACAACAATAAGCTTTAAAATTTTTTATGTAAAACTTTATATTATATACATGTTATATAAAATTCATAATAAGATTATAAACCATTTTATATTATATACATGCTATATAAAATTTTATATAACAAGTTGAAAACTAATGATGTATATTTTGAAAGACAACCAAGAACACATGAGACATATATCAGAACCTACCAAATTGGCCAATTGCAATTATACACTTAATTATGCACTGTGGTTTTTGGAAGTCACTGTTCATCTATAAAAAGCAAAAGCAACTTCCTCAAGAAATTCGTGAAATACAAACTGAAAGAGAAGAAAGCTATGAAATCAAGAAATTAAAAATGAGGAATAATTGTCTTTAAAGGACTAAGGTGTAGTCATATCATTATTGGTAAAAAGTAACTGATAAAATCTGTAAGGAAAAGAAGGAACAAAATAGAAAACAGGAACAAGTTTTTCATTTTTTAAAAACCACTTCTAAGCAAGGCAGCCAAAGCCTAATGTGACAAAAATGAGAACAAGTGTGAATTTATTAAAAACACATCACAGTTTTCAGATCATTATTCAACCTGCCACTTAGCTAATAACAAATTGTAAAGACCATTTTCATCCTGGACAAATTTCAGGGTGCAAGATCCTCTCTAAATAGCAAAAAAAAAAAAAGGAATAAAGGCAATTTTTCTACTTTTGAAAAGGTTTTGGTCTCATTTGCTTTTGACCAGTATCTTGGTATCATTTCTATAGTAAATTACAATAAAGGAAAAATGTTCTGGGAAAAAAAAAAAAAAACACATCACTGAAAACTACAATGAACCATCAAAAAGCACTTACTAATTTTTCAAGACCTAGTATATAACATGCAGTTACAATTTTCTGTTATTTGTTTTCTACTTAGGGATTTGAAAATAAACTCCCTTCAAAATCATAAAAGACATTTTCTAACTATATGCTTACCAGTAAAAATAAAATATTTATATCTGCCATGAACCCAACATCTCTTAACAGGTAAATCAAATTTCCATATGTATCTTCTAGCCTGAACCAAGAAAAGATACAGCAGAACTTTGCACAATTTTGCAGGTTATTCTTCAGAAATAGAATGGCCAATCTGTCATTTTAAAATATGGACAAAAATTATGACATAAGATATATATTTGTAAGAATTTACTACACACACACAGGAAATCTGTTGAATTGGGCCTCCTTCTAAAAGTCAGTCTGTTGAGTCAAAAATTATATAATAAATGGCAAATGGATTCCAATGCATAAACAAAGTGATCACATTTTCTGAATCTAGACTGATGACAAGAGTCAATATCTGCACTTTCACAGACATTCATCACCCAACATGGACTGAGTGACCCACGCCTGGCACTGTGCTCTGTGTTAAGTGTCAGAGACAGACATATAATACATGGCTTCTGCCATCAGCTGCTCCCTACCTTACCCCACTCTCCAATTTATTTTTCACTTCGTAGCCAGAGGATCTTCATAAAACCTTACTCAGTCTTATCACTGCATTACTGCAAATTTTCAATGGCTTTCTTTCTCACAGTAAAATCCAAGTATCTTCAAGGTTTCCAATGCCCTGCCCAACCCAGCCATCTTCTCTCTCCTATTTCTGTCATTCACAGTGCTTTGTCCTTTGGCCTTCTCAGTGCTCCTCAAATGTCCAGCTATCTATCCCCAAGATCCTAGCCTAGAATCCTCTTCACCCTAACTTCTCATTTGACTTCTACTTCCTCCTTCAGCTCAAATGTCACTTCCAGAGAAGAATTCACTAAAGTCCCACACTAATGCTGCAGGAGACCTAGAGCTAATGAGTGGTGTTAAGCAAGGGAGTAACAGATCAGTTCCTTATTTTAGAAAAATCATCCAGACAGGAACTTGTAGAATGGACTTGCTAGAGGTGGTATAATGGCAGATGATGGCCATAGGCAGCAAAGTTAAGTAGGAAACAACTAGAAGAGTCTGAGAGAGACAGAGATTCTATATCTACAAGAGCACTAAAGTCATCTTTAGCTCTGCATAAAGTTCCATTGGGCTATGAGCTCTCTAAAACCAGTATTATATATTACAAACTTCCTGTGACATTAGAGAGACCCTATAAACGTTAATTTGAAATGAGAGAAGAGCAGTGAACATAACCAAGATGCAAGTAATAATCACTGCCATTCATTTATCCAACACTCAGGCACTATGCATAATGAAGGGGAAGGCAGCAGTGGTTAGGAGCAGTGGTTCTGCCAGAGTCTGCATCCTAACTGCATGACTTTATATGAGTTTACTTCTCTGTGTTTTGTTTTGTTTTGTTTTTTCAAGAGAGAAGTAATAGTACCTATGGCAAAAGATTGTTGTGAGATTTAAATGAAAAGCACTGAAAATAACACTGCTTGTCACATATTACTCAATAAACATTAGCTACTAAAATAGTCCCTGCTGTCACCATAAACACTATAGTCTTTATTGTTATTATTAGTACCACTACTACAACCACCAAGTACTTCACAGACATTATTTCACCTTCGCAAAAGAACTTATGAAGGATATACTATTATCTCTACTATCCAATGAGGGAAAGTAGATACAAAAACAATTCACGCAGTTTATAAATATCATACTGGGATCTGAGCCAGTAGCATGAGTCTAAAGTCTATATACTAAGCACATGATGACACTGTCTCTAAAAAGGGCAGGAGGGACTCAGGTGTGATAAGTAATACAATTTTCTAAGCAATATGATTTACTGATCATTTATTATGCTCCAGTATTTCTTCTAGGCTCTAGGCATGCAGGAGAGGATAAAACAGGTGAAATCTCTTCTCTCATATGAGACAGGCAAGATAAGAGAAAAATATCAAATAGTGAGAAGTATACTATAGAGAATTAGAATTAAGAGTGATGTGTCTGGGGGCCACTTAGATTGGACAGGAAGAAAAGGTCTTTCTAAGGAGACTTAAGCTTAAGATGAGAACCTAAAAGACAACCGAAAGGGACAAGCACAAGCTACCAAACAGCAGGACAGAGAACTTTCCAGGCAGAGGAAATCGCTATCACAGAGAGCCTAAGTGAAATAAAATTGTGTCTTAAGCGACCAAATCAAACCGGCGTGGCGGAAGAGCAACGGCTGAGGAATGGAGAGCTCCTTGAGAAGATCACAGACAGGCAACAGCCAGGGGCCTTGGGTCACCCAAGGGAAGGGACTGCGGATTTTATGCTTCAAGATAATAAATTATCACAGGAAAGTGACAGGATCGGACTTACGTGTTTAAAAAAAATCTTCTCACTGCTTGGGAAAGAACAGATTGTAGTAAGGCAAGAACATGAATTCTTTCCAGGCTATCTCAGTAGTTTAGACCAGAGATGAAAGTGGCTAAAACTAGGGAGGCAGGAGTACAGCTGGAGAAAAATAGACAGATTTTAGTATACATTTTTGGAGATGGAGTAGAAAGGATTTACAAATGAACTGAATAAAAAGGATGAAGGAAAAAGGAATAACCTCTGTATTTTTAGCACGAATAGCTGGCAGAATAATGGTTTAGTTTACTGAGATGAAGAAGATGAAGGGAGGCCCATGTTTGAGATAGGAATAGGAGTTAGAAATAAGAGTTTGGTTTTGGCCAGGTTTCATTTGAGATGCCCATCATATACCCATTTGGAAACGTTCAAGTAGGCACCTGGATCAGAATCAGGAATTCTGGAAGTTCCTCTTATCCTTTATTTTGCCTCACAGAAGACTGGAGATAAAGAAAACATCAAGAGGAAAACAGATTTTAGGATACACAATGTGAGTATTCTGTAACAATCTGAAACAGTGAAACAAGACATTGTACTCTTCATGAAACTATTTCACTTATAGAATCTAAAGCACCATTTCTGCTGAGGATAATGATACAGAAAGAAAGTAAGCTTTAAGGTCAATGAGATTCATGCCAGGCGAGTTAAGCCACATCATATGGCTTCTATTTCTTAAATCTTATAAGATTACAGGGCAGGACCTACTAAGAAGAGGTCAGAGCTCCCAGCAGGATACAATTTACAAGTGTTTCAGAAAATTCCATCCTACTTGAAGGGAACCTGTTGCATACCCAATATAAGACAAAAATAAACTCTAACTATACATAAAATAATGACTGCTCTCCCTGCTGTCTGACAGGAGTTCCCAAGGAAACTGTCATAAAGAATTTCTTTAGACTTGTGATTATTGACAAAAATGAAATGGACTTGGACTCAAATGAGAATAGATTCTGGGTAACCTGATTGAAACTAATTGTAGTTTACTATGACAAGTTTTCTTAATCAAATGGCCACCTAGAGGATAGATATCAAAATAAGAGAGATAAACAACCTTATCTGTTTTTGTATAAGTCCTACTCTTAAATACCTATCAGCAATATTATAAAAGACCGTATTAGGAAAGATAAGAACTCAAATTTATTAGGCAGCTACTAAATATCAAGTGTTTTGCATATAATATCTTATTTAATCCTCATAATAATCCTTCCAGGTAGGTTTTATTACCCTTATTTTTATAGAGAAGGAAGCCAGTTCTCAAGAATGTAAAGTAACTTGCTCAAGATCAAACAGATAGTAAACAACAAAGCCAGGATGAGATTCAGGTTTAACTGAACACAAAATGTGTACTCTTTCCTTAGGCTTTTAAAAGAGGCCATAACCCACAGTGGTCCACGAACCCAGGCATATGGTATCTTTAAGCCACAAGAAACTTTTTGATTAATTGACTGTTACATTAGGCTGAAAACAAGGCTATCATATCATGCCAAAAAAAAGAGAACATCAGACATGTAAAATAAAGAGTTGAGTTATGCCCAGAATATATAATAAAACTTTACCATGTACTGATATGCCCATCAAATCAAATTAATAAAAGGAAATTAATCAAAGACCTAAAAAGAAATCAGGAAAAAATTCAAGTCTTATGCTGATAAACTCACTTAGATGCTGATAAACTTAGGGAGCCAAGATAGAGATAGGATACTTCATTTTAAGAAGGAGTAACTTTTAAAATTATTATCTAAGAATAAAAGTAAAAACACCAAGACATTTCTTAGCTCATTACAAAATGCTGTAACAATTACTACTAATAATTCAACTGCAAAACCAATGTGACTGCTATTGCTGACTAGCTCTGTTAACCTAACATTGTATAGCTAGTAGTCACATGAAAAATGGAGGCAATCTGAGGTACTGGATGCTACACTCCTTTCCTAATGTGGTAACTTATTTTGCTGGTGAAATATGCCTATAAATTTATCGTCTTGTACATTTTACTCCAAGGTCCTTTAAAGAAAAACCTGGACCTTCAGCTATCTCTTTGGATTTAAGCAGTCGAAAAAAAAGAAATTATATTCAACCACAGCACATACGGACACATTAGCAGTCAGAGCACAACAAAGCATGCACACACAATAAATTCAGTAAAAAGCAGAAACAAAGACAAAAGAGTAGAAATAAATTCAGGAGGAATAAAGAGGGTTACAAATTATAAAACAATCTAGGTACACTGGAAGTTAATTTTCCAAAATCAAGGTACTAGCTTTCATTTTTGGTAACATGGGGTAGTGTTTAGCCAAAAGCACCAGGGAAAAGCTCAGCTGTCAACCAAGGACATGCTTCAAAATAACAGTTGAATGAAACTATTCCTTTTAAGATTCATTCATTTATTTATTTGAGAGAGAGAGAGAGAGAGAAAGCAAGCACATGAGCAGGGGGAGGGATAGAGGGAAAGAGAGAAAGAATCCTCAAGCAGACTCCCTGCTGAGTGCAGAGCCTGACACAGGGCTTGATCCCAGGACTCAAAGATCAGGACCTGAGCCGAAATCAAGATCCGGCCACTCAACTGACTGAGCCACCCAGGAGCCCCTGAAATTGTTCCTTAAAACACTCTCCTACAATGATAATGTCCAAGGAACAAAAATAGGAGAAAACAAATCATTTCCAATGCAGTATTTCTCAATTAGTAAATAAACTATAAATGCAAACCACTCTGAGTATTTATTTTAATAGATAAAAGATTTAAGGAGTTTTGGGAGTCATTATTAACTTTTGGTTAGAGGAACTCCCAAAAAAGTGTAAATGTTGAAAGTAATTCACAAGGCATCAGTTCTTTAAGATGGCTTAAAATTGAAGTTTGGTATATTTCTATTTTGTTTCTAGGTGCATTCTATTTCGATTTAATTATATGGTACTGGAAATGCTTCTTGTATATGCCTTCAAACATTCTATGTAATGTTAAAGCACAGTTCTTATGTTTTGAAATTTTCAGGACTATTGATGCATAAAAGCATATCTTTAGTATTCTCTTTCCTTATAACTGCTGAATGACTTTGCTAGTGCCAGAAACCCACCAAGCCCTTATTAGGAAAGCCAAGACAGAAAACAGAGCCTGGTGCTTAAAATACAGAAAACACAGTCCAAAGATATATGTCTTCTTGTTCTCTTAGTTCAAAGATTAAACCAGAAATCAACTGTCAATGTTATATATTATATACTATTTTGTTATTTAGCAGATGACAACTGGAAACAAGAATCACTTTCATTCCTTAATATGAGCATTCTTTTCTGTCTGATTTTTTCTTAAGCTCCTTCCTATTTCAAGATTTTCCTCCTCAATCTTGCCAAAACAGGAATTAAAATCTAAATGGAAATAAAGGGGGAACCACTGTCAGCGTTTGGGCTGCCTCACCTCACATTTACCTGTTAATGAGTCCTGTGGTTGAATATTCTACTTAAGGCATATTTGAGACAAAAAGCAGCCTCTTGCCAACAGACTTCTCCCCAGAGTGTTCACACAATGAACAGATTTTAAATGCCTAAGGTGGGTCACTACATACCAAAAAAAGCCCTAAAGACTTTAGTCTTCATTTTAGCTCTGTGGCCGCTAAACAAAGACCTTTTCTTCTGTAAAGGAAAACTAGATACAGCCAAAGACCTGAATTCCTAATGAGAATACAAACGTGGTCTCTCTTGGATGCAGGAACTTCCTTGCAAATGTTTTCCAAATCCTGGGGACTCATCAGGGGAGCAATCAGCTTTCATCCAGCTTGCAAAGGGTCTCACCAACATGACAGTCTAAGAGCCACTGTGCCAATGTCTCCTCCAGCTCTTATACCAGGATGCCATGGGGTGGAAGGCAAAGCACATAGCCTTGAAACATAATAGTCTTGGACCTAGGGCAAGTTGCTTTACCTTTGTGAGCTTTTGTTTCCTGTCTGTGAAATTGTATTTAAAAATACCTACTTCACAGGGGCGCCTGGGTGGCTCAGTCAGTTAAGCATCAGATTCTTGATTTCGGCTCAGGTCATGATCTCAGGGTTGTGAGATCAAGCCTGGCATCCGGCTCCGCACTGGGCATGGAGGCTGCTTAAGATTCTCTCTCCCCCTCTCCCTCTGTCCCTCCCTCCACCTCTCTCTAAAGAAGAGGGAAAAAAAAAAAAAACCTGAGGGGGCACCTGGGTGGCTCAGTCATTAAGCGGCTGCCTTGGGCTCAGGTCATGATCCCAGAGTCCTGGGATCAAGTCCCACATCAGGCTCCTTGCTCAGCGGGAAGCCTGCTTCTTCCTCTCCCACTCCCCCTGCTTGTGTTCCTGCTCTTTCTGTCTCTGTCTCTGTCAAATAAATAAATAAAATCTTTAAAAAAAAAAAAAAAAAACCTGAGGAAATAATTTTAACACTAACCAAAATTTTCTAATTTATAAAAGTTATTTCCATTATGCAAGAAGATGATAATCACTTAAGAAACTTTTTAGGTATGGTACTGGCACAAAAACAGACACATAGATCAATGGAACAGAATAGAGAGCCCAGAAAGGGACCCTCAACTCTATGGTCAACTCATCTTTGACAAAGCAGGAAAGAATGTCCAATGAAACAAAGACAGTCTCTTCAACAAATGGTGTTGGGAAAATTGGACAGCCACATGCAGAAGAATGAAACTGGACCATTTCCTTACACCACACACAAAAATAGACTCCAAATGGTTGAAAGACCTCAATGTGAGACAGGAGTCCATCAAAATCCTAAAGGAGAACACAGGCAGCAACCTCTTCGACCTCTGCCGCAGCAACTTCTTCCTAGAAACATCGCCAAAGGCAAGGGAAGCAAGGGCAAAAATGAACTATTGGGACTTCATCAAGATAAAAACCTTTTGCAAAGCAAGGGAAACGGTCAACAAAACCAAAAGACAACTGACAGAATGGGAGAAGATATTTGCAAATGACATATCAGATAAAGGGCTAGTATTCAAAATCTATAAAGAACTTATCAAACTCAACACCCGAAGAACAAAGAATCCAATCAAGAAATGGGCAAAAGACATGAACAGACATTTCTGCAAAGAAGACATCCAAATGGCCAACAGACACATGAAAAAGTGCTCAATATCGCTCGGCATCAGGGAAATCCAAATCAAAACCTCAATGAGATACCACCTCACACCAGTCAGAATGGCTCAAATTAACAAGTCAGGAAACGACAGATGTTGGCGGGGATGCGGAGAAAGGGGAACCCTCCTACACTGTTGGTGGGAATGCAAGCTGGTGCAGCCACGCTGGAAAACTGTATGGAGGTTCCTCAAAAAGTTGAAAATAGAGCTACCCTATGATCCAGCAATTGCACTACTGGGTATTTACCCCAAAGACACACATGTAGGGATCCGAAGGGGTACATGCACCCCGATGTTTATAGCAGCAATGTCCACAATAGCCAAACTGTGGAAAGAGCCAAGATGTCCATCGACAGATGAATGGATAAAGAAGAGGTGGTATATATATACAATGGAATATTATGCAGCCATCAAAAGGAATGAGATCTTGCCATTTGCAACGACGTGGATGGAACTGGAGGGTATTATGCTGAGCGAAATAAGTCAAACAGAAAGACATGTATCCTATGACCTCACTGATATGAGGAATTCTTAATCTCAGGAAACAAACTGAGGGTTGCTGGAGTGGGGGGTGGGGTGGGAGGGATGGGGTGACTGGTGATAGACACTGGGGAGGGTATATGCTCTCGTAAGTGCTGTGAATTGTGCAAGACTGTTGAATCTCAGATCTGTACCTCTGAAACAAATAATGCAATATATGTTAAGGAAAAAAAAAAGAAGAAGATAGCAGAAGGGGAAGAATGAAGGGAGGGAATCAGAGGGGTAGACGAACCATGAGAGACAATGGACTCTGAAAAACAAACTGAGGGTTCTAGAGGGGAGGGGGGTGGGAGGATGGGTTAGCCTGGTGATGGGTATTGAGGAGGGCACGTTCGGCATGGAGCACTGGGTGTTATGCACAAACAATGAATCATGGAACACTACATCTAAAACTAATGATGTAATGTATGGGGATTAACATAACAATAAAAAAATTTAAAAAATATATATATATTCATCAAGTCATCGAGAGCAAATACTAGCCGTGTGAATTGTGAATGGCCCCATCAGTTAATATATTTTGCAAAGAAAAAAAAAAAAAGAGAAAAGAAGCTTTTTAGGAGCTCCACAACTGGGGACGCTTGCAGTTCTCGGCACCAGGCCCAGCTTCCTTCAAAATGTCTACTGTTCACAAAATTCTCTGCAAGCTCAGCTTGGGCGGTGATCACTCCACGCCCCCAAGTGCATATGGGTCAGTCAAAGCATACACCAATTTTGATGCTGAGCGTGATGCTCTGAACATTGAAACGCCATCAAGACCAAAGGTGTGGATGAAGTCACCATTGTCAACATTTTGACCAACTGCAGCAATGAACAGAGACAGGATATTGCCTTCGCCTACCAGAGAAGGACCAAAAAGGAACTTGCATCAGCACTCAAGTCAGCCTTGTCCGGCCACTTGGAGACCATGATTAATCATGAAGGGCAAGGGGACTCGTGATAAAGTCCTGATTAGAATCATGGTCTCTCGCAGTGAACTGGACATGTTGAAAATTAGGTCTGAATTCAAGAGAAAGTACGGTAAGTCCCTGTACTACTACATCCAGCAAGACACGAAGGGTGACTACCAGAAAGCGCTGCTGTACCTGTGTGGTGGGGATGATTGAGGCCCACGACGGATGAACACCCAGGAGTGGTGCTCCTTTGTTTCCAGCTAACAGTTCTAGAAAATAGCTTGTGACTAACAGTCTCCCTGTGCCTGTCCCCGTGAGGATAGCATTAGCATCACCCCCTCCCCATCCTTATATCAGTTGCCTAAGCATTGCCTGCCTCTCATGTCTAGTCTCTCCTTTTAGCCAAAGAAATGAACATTCCAAGGAGTTGGAAGTGAAATCTATGATGTGAAACAATTTGCCTCTTGTGTACTGTGTCATAAACAGATGAATAAACTGAATTTTTAATTAAAAAAAAAAAAAAGCTTCTTAGGCACCTATTTTACAATTGAGGCTCCCAGGCACTGAGGCTCCCAGGCCCTGGTCACATAGAGCTGGTGTAAAGACAGGGTCTCCTCTCCACACTTCTAATGCCCTATACAACACCACTATAGGCCACATTCAACATACAGTACAAACTTGAGCCTAACAACAACAGAAATGATGCCAGGCTTGGGCCCACCAAAGAGGAAATAAAACCAAAATGGTATCATATGGTTGACATCAACATTCAGAAACAAAGGTACTTAAAATTATCAAGTGACCCTTTCGGGGTCTACACACTTACCAGACCTTAAGAAAGCTGGAGGAGAAGAGACGATGGCATCAGGTGAGCTGGCCATTTCAAATTGTTGACTCTAATCATAAGCATCGCAGGCTAAACTACAGCAATTTTCAAAACTGTTTAGTGAAGGTTAGAAGCAATCAGCGTTAAATTAATTGAAAGCAGTGTCAGCAGTTATTAACATAATGCAGTGTGCAACAAAGGCAATAATTGAGGTTCATTATAATTTTATTTTCTTTTTAATGACTTGAAAATTTGATTTTCTTTGCTTTGATAAATTATATTTGCTTATGTGGATGAGGCAGGAAATATATAATATCCACTTATTAAACATTACATAAGTGTAGCATCCTCTATCCAGCAGTGAAGTGCTTATGCTACTATGTAACAATGCTCAGAATTTTGCAGTGCCATCTATCTCAGAGTCAGGTTAGCCCAAGTTTCAAACTAAGCTCAGTTTATATATTCTTTTAAAAGTAACAAACAGAATCAGGTTGATTGTTTTTAAAGACATAGGAAGTAAATGATTTATTCAATAAACTTTATAGTCAACACCTTACAGAGTTAGAACCTGAAACCTCAACTAATTTGGAGGAATGACTTCAAATGGTATCTCTTTTACAACCATGATATAAACATACACTAACATCGAACATTTATACTATGCACTTAACTACTTTGCACATGAAACTGGACTTAAGTGACTGCATTCAACAAAAGTTAAATAAAATCTGACTTTTTTTTCCTCAAGAAAGAGAAGGTAGGTTTTCAGAGCTTACTGTTATGACATGCAATTCAGAGAAAATAAAGCCTGGAGAAGAAAATAAACCCTATATGCTTAAGAGAAAAGAGAAATGCTGTAAAATAGATGTTGAAGGCAGAGCTCAGTTCCCTGTAAGAAAACTCAGGTTACTCTCTTTGACCAGATATTATCAATCCAATTAACCCTTTTTATAGCCCAGGTAGACACATTGTTAACGGTCAATCAATATTTCAATATGACACAAAAATTTTAAGAAGCGTGAAACAGAAATATATGTGACTATTCCAAGTAAGTACACTGACTTTGAAATGTACTAGGGACTACTTGTTAAAAAATTCTCTCAGACTTTCATGGTAGTTCTGCAATAACCTAAATAAATGGTGCAGAACTTTTTAAATAAGGTTTAAAAACAATGAAATTGGCAACAAAGATTGAATGAATTTCTCGTGTATGATTCATGAAATTAGATACTTTTCTTTAAATTAAAAAAAAAAAGGCAAACTACACAACAGACAACTAAGAACTTCATAAATTGGAAAAAACCCAAACATAATGGGGTATATTAGCTGAGAAAAAAAAAAACTCTCAATATCAGTGCAAATGCAGAACTGGTTTTCTGAGGACTATGCCTTTCCTTATTTAACATTAGCATCTCTCAACAATATAGTAATGACAATCCTTTAAAAGGAAAGATTCTTAATTGAACACTTGTCATTCCACCCATCTTTTCCGTTTATAGGCACACTTTGAGCTCAAGATTATATCCAGCCAGCCAGAAATAAGGGAAGTTTCAATCCTATCTAGAGGAGTGATCAGCCACAAGTGCTAACTTCAAAGTCGTGACTTTGCAATTTGAACAAGTCAGTTCAGGACACTTCCAACTGTTGTAACTGCCTGCGCAGCAGCGTCTTCTGACCTCAGCAGCTTTGGATTTGGGAGGCACAACCGGGAACTATGAGTCCTGGGGCCACTTGCCCAGGGAAAGGGCCTGCTTCCTTCTGAGCCCTAAGCATGCTCAACGTGACCCCCTTCACAGCCTAGGGCCCTGTCCCCCCCAACCGATTTGTGCCACATAAATAACTCGCAGAACTTGTGAAGAACGTAGAAGGGAGATACGAAATAAGGCAACACTTTTCTGCTGCCAGTTTTCTAGGACCAGATCATACTCACATCTAAGAATGAAGCTATCTGATTTTTGAGGGAGGACGCACTCTCCCAGGAACCTGGCTGCCGCCTGATTTCTAAAGAGTAAGACTCCAGGCTTAGTAGATACCACCACCTACTTTCCGAGGGGGAACACAGACGAAACAGCGTTGGGGAAAAACACATGTAGTAAAGTTCGGGCCACCACCACTTGGCGCGGGTGGGGGTAGACATGAGGAGGAAGGCCAGGGACCGCAGTCTGCTTTCTAAGGGGACACACGCGGGCACAGGTTCAACTCCAGGACCCCCAACAGCCTCCCGCCCAAGACGCTTGAAGGGGAGCACCACCCGGGTGCGGGGGAAGAGGGTGGCGTTCCAGCCAGCCAAACCTGAGCGCTTGATCCGGGCTCTTCGCTCCAACACCTTCCAGTTCACTTCAGCCATGAGCCCCGCCGCCCCCACAACCGCGCCCGGGCCGCCGCCTTGGCCACCGCCCCCGGGGCCGCCTGTCAGCTCCGCCCGGCCGGCCCCGCCCCCCCCCCCCCCCCCCCCGCGCGACACTGTCGAGAGGCGCTCCGGCCGGAAGTGAGCGCAAGGGAGATTTTCAACCTAGCTTCGCGGCCTCCCAAACGTCAGAGGTGTAGCTCTAAGGGAGAGTGAGAGGGGAACCGGTGGCGGCTCGTACGAGTGTCGGGGCTGTGCGGTTTCTCTCTCGGCCGGCGGCACGGTGCTTTCCGGCTGCCGTCAAGCGCGGCAGTGGGCCGGCGGGCGGGGACCGAGGGGCTGCCATGGCGGCGGCGGGCCGGCTGCCGAGCTTCTGGGCGCTGCTGGCGCCGCTGCTTGGGGGGCTCGCGCTGCTGGGAGTCGGGCCGGTCCCGGCGAGGGCGCTGCACAACGTCACGGCCGAGCTCTTTGGGGCCGAGGCCTGGGGCACCCTGGCGGCCTTCGGAGACCTCAACTCCGACAAGCAGACGGACCTCTTCGTGCTGCGGGAAAGTCAGTGCTTGTCCGGCCCTCCCTCTGTCCGCTGTCCCTGTGCCCCTCCCGGTGTTCCCACACCCCCTAGCCCGGATGGCCGGTCCTCCTGCATTTCCCAGCCCTTCTTTCCCAACCCTGTCTCTCCTTTTATTTCCAGCATCCTTTGCAGCTTGCCTGTTTTCTCCATCTTTTCCAGCCCCGGGTGCTGGCCCGGCCACCCCACAGTTTGATCCAACCACAAGAGCCCTAGAAACACCCCAGGGTTTTTTGTTGTTCCTGAGATGCCTGCGGCCTTCACCCCAGTACCCTCTCTTCCCTGTAGAATCACCTGCTTTCCCAAGTCCTTCCTGATTCCCAGGAGTCTTTGTAGCTTGCCTCTGCCTTCCCTCCCAAAGCCCCTTCATTCCTTTCTGCTTTACTTCCTTCAATCTTCCTTCCCCTTTAATGAATTGGAAAACATGTAACTTGACAGTTTCTTCTCCTACCTCCTCATTTGCCTTATTCGCCAGCCCCTCCCTTTTTCAGGGTCCCAGCTTTCTTTGAAGCTACTGTGCCCCCACTCCAGTGCCCTAAACACTTCACAGCTCACACAAGCATTTTGCGGGGACCATTGATAAACCCAGTGTCTCCTTGGGAAAAGATTGTCAAACTGCAGATTTTTCTCCCTCCTGAGCTATCTAGTCTTATGTGCACCTGACCTTTTCCTCAGTTTGGTCACCACCCTAATCTTCCAAATCTCTGCTTTCCTTGTCAACTTGAGGTTTTAGGAGTTCTTTGCTTTAACCATCACTGAAGAAACTTTATTGTAAATCTTGATGTTGACATTGGGTATTAAATTTTTGTATGACTATTAGGAAAAATAGTGAATATACCAAAGTTTAAAAATTATTTACTTTTTTAAAAAATAAATAAATTTGAGTAGGGTCTTAGCCTTTTGAAGTACACACAAAACTGGGTAGATCAAGGCCACCAAGGACAGAGGTGAAGCAGGTTTATACAGAGCTTAACTAACAGGATCTTGGTCCAGGTTTCTTGTGGCTCTTACCAGTGTACCAGAGCCTCTTGTGGATTCTGGATAGTTTTCCTATTTTTGTATGACTATGTATTTATTGCAAGAAGGGTACATACTGCCAAACCTGTACCTACTCCATCCAAACTAGATACAGAGACTCTCCTCTTAACTTTAAAGATGGCTTGGGTTTAATTAAACAGTTTCAAAAGTCTGTTCCAGTGAGTTCTCATGAATGCATCCACTGAGTTCCGGTGCATCACTTGGGTGATAGTTCCATAGAAGCCACAAGAGGAGGGCCTTGGAGGACTCAACTTTTTCTTAAATATGTAATCATGTCCTTGTTACTAGTCAGATACCTACAGTAGGAGTTCCTGTTTCCTGGTGCAATGCATCTGTGTGATAAACTAAACAGCTTTATAAGAGGTCATGTTGGTAGGTCTGGGGAGACAGGCTTGACATATACTATAGTTAAAAGGCATGTTCTTTATATGGTTCTTTTAAGTCACCAGATCTGATTCCTGGCAAAAGCCATTGGCCTCGGTTTGTTTTGACCAACTGTGTTTTCCCTGTTCATCCTTCCTGTTTCTGTGCCACTTTTTTTAACACTGAATTTGTGATATTCTGTTAGGTATTCCCATTCCATCAGACAAGTAGGACTCACCTTGAAAGGGCAGAGGAACTGGAGTAAAATAAGGTTTTTTGTTAATAACAGAACCCAGAAAGCTTTTTGTAACCACTAATTGGAGGTATTACCTGGAAATATTTCTCTAATAACGTATATTCACTTCTTTTAGGAAATGATTTAATCGTCTTTTTGGCAGACCAGAACGCACCCTATTTTAAACCCAAAGTAAAAGTGTCCTTGAAGTAAGTACAAATGTATCCATTCCTGTAAAAACAATCATTATTGTAATGATTGATATGCAATAGCTAGTTGGATTGTCTTTGAAATCAATTTTACTCAATTGTGTTGACAGAAAACCACTGGTTATGAGGTGTGAGTAGCAAGTAATTTGTTAGGAAAAATAGTGAATATACCAAAGTTTAAAAATTATTTACTTTTTTAAAAAATAAATAAATTTGAGTAAATCAGGTCTGTTCCTGCATAAACACCCTTCATTCTCTTGCAATCTAATACCCCTTCTTGAATGTGTTGGAGATTATCCCTCATCCTGAGTGTGCACATGGGAGCAGCTCATTCACAGGCTCATCAGGTCAACTATGTGTTGAGAGTGGGAGGGGGAAATTTGCACTGGGAAAAGGTCAGTGACCTCTGTTCTAATTTCTTTTTGTCTGACTAGTAGGTGGTGGGTTTTTTAAGGTTTATTTTGAAGAAATTTAAATCAAGCTGAATTTTGTAAATGTTCAAATAATAGTTCTTATTTTTATTTTATGTGACTGGCATTGCCTGAAACTCAGTGATCATCATCAATAGTGAGCCAGCACAGTTTTGAAACATCAAGAAGCAAGGATTGATTGATGACTGGTTCAAGGAAGAAAACATGAGTTAGTGCAGACTAAAGTGGAAACTTGTAGAAAGTTACAGGATTTCAGTGACCTTCAGTATAATTTAGGTGAGGGTTTTCAAGTTTGGGGACACAATGTTAGCAAGAGATGGCAGTACGCATGTTGTGAAGAGGAGGTGGAAAGATTTACCTAACAGAAGTGGACGGTATACTTTGGAGAGGTACGGACCAAGAAGATGAGATCAGGGCAGACTAGGAACCTTTATAAATATCACAAAGAGTTTGAACTCAATCCCATGAAAAGTGGGGAATCATTATAGGTTCTTGTTTAAAGGAGCAATGAAGAAAATGGTATTTTAAGTTGATTTAATTGTTAACCATGTACAGGATGAATTGGTTTGTAGAAAGATAAGAGATTACTAAGGAAACAGTTTAAAAAAATATGTAAGTCCCTTTGTGGGCTAATGACTGCTCGGACTGTACAATATTTAAACTCAGACATATGTTTAAAAAAAAATGGCCTTGAGTTAGAACATTGAGAGGAAAGTTTTAAATGGACAAACAGGAACTATCCCTCTTGAGAAATTTTCCTAGTACTGGCTGTCAGCATGCTTGGAGTGGGCAGGGAACAGAAGTTGATAAATATTATATACAGGAAATGACCTCCTTAGAAGTGATTTTTCTTGGAAAGAAATGTTTGAACTACAAAGGACTAGGGTTCCACCAAGTTTAAAAAAAAAAAATCCCAATTCGTTTAATTTTCTTTGATGAATGCAGTGTTGTTTTATATACTATTGAAATTTAGAAACTTGTTTTTATTTTGTTTAGAATATTTTTCAAAGAAAAAACAACTCTCCTTCACTCTTTTCTTCCCCTATTCCCCTGTTCTTCTCTCAGATGGAACCACTTATAAAACCTTCAGGTATTTTTTCTGAGGTTTATTTCCATATTTTAAAATAAGCATTTACACTGTAATTTCTTGAGTAATTATCTTCTTCTCTTGGATTTTTGTTAGCCTAGATGAGGGTTTGCCATCTTTAAATTAGCCCCATCATCTCAATATCATTATATCATATTTTTAGCTAAATCAGTAAACATCATTTACATTTTGACCATGTAGATTGTATGCACTTCAGAACTGACCAGTACACAGTGATTTCATTTCTGTAGAGTTTTTCCTCCTGGAGTAAAGATTGATTTTTAAAAAATCAATTGCATAGTTTTCTATGTACCTATCCTTAATTTCTTGGTAGATGTTCCATCATATTGGCCGAATACCTATTGTTCATTTTTGTTTTCCCCTTTGAGTCATCTACACTTCTACCCAATCTGGATTCATTCTTTAAGCCTCCTGCAAGGTTAGTATTTGGGGATTTTCCCTTTGTCATTCTTTGTTGGATCCCTCTTTCTTGGATCCTGTGCCATTTTATTCTTAGCGTCTTCATTAACTTCACTGGAGTGCATCCTTCAGGAAATTCCTAAGAAAGAGTGTATGCGTTCTCCTTCCATGTCCCCAGTTTTTTTTTTATTTTTAATACTTTGGTTGGCCTATAGTCTTCTAGCTTTGTGGGGTGCTATTTTAAAATCCAGTGCTTTTTTTTTCTCCTAATCCTTCTAATGTGACTTATTTTATTTTTCCTTTTGGAAGCTTTTAGGGTCTCTTCTTTATCCCTTTTGCACTGATATTTCATGATGATGTGTCTTGATATAGATTATTTTTCATTTATTACACTGGGTATTAAGTGGGCCCCTTCAAACTGGAGGCTTCTATCCTTGGGGGCTTTTTGAAATGTTCTTATTTCTTTAGTAATTTTTTTATTCTATTTCAGGAATTCTTATCAGTTTGGTTTTGCACCACCTTTATTCTTTTATTTTATTTGTGTTTTTGTCATTTCATTTTGTTTTCCTTTCCAGGAGGTTTTCTCATTTTTATTTGAAGCCTGCTATTGAATTTTTGGTTAGTGGTAATATTTTTTATCTCCAAGAAGTTTTCTTTGTTCTCTTATTATTCTTTCCTCTTAACATGCTGTTCCTTTTTGTTTTATAGACATACTTCCTTCTCTTATGTCTTCAAGTGTAGATTTGAGGTTTTGTTATTCCCCTTACTATCTCTCTTTTCTTCAGATTCCTTATTGCTATTTGTTTTGGCTCTCTTTAATATTCAGTTTTCTTCAAAAAGCAGGTGTATCATATTTAATAGTATGGCAATAAAGAGCTGATTGGAAACTCTTTGCATGGTAGGACTTGTCTCCTGTCTCTTGCCCTGTGGCAAGACTGACATCCAAGGAATAGGGTAGAGCTGGGGGCAAGGGTCAAATTGTTCTTTCTGTAGACTTACCATTAACTCCCTGTTTTTAGCTTAAGTCCCAAACCTTACCCTCTGCTGTAACTTAAATCTGTAATGCCTGGTTAATAAACTGCTTGGTTCTTGTCTTGCTGAGAAAGAGAGACAATGGACCATCACTCACAATACAGACTTTCAGATAAACCTGTTTTCAGCCTTCTGTATCACCCTTATCTTTCACAATTTCTGATGACTGCAAATTCTGAGCCTCTCAGGTATTCTTCTGGGCAAAAGCTTTCCTTCTTAAGCCTTTTTCTTCAAACATTTTAGCTTATAATTTCCTTGTCCTCATAAGTCAGTTAGCATTCCCTGCATTCCCTATCTCCCTTTATGATCTCTTTGTTTTTGAGGGTTATATTTTTTTTACTTCATTCTGTATCATTTTAGTGGGTTCTTTGAAAGAAGAAAAGATAAACACATATGTCAATCTCGTATCTTTAAACCTTCTATTTCCTATTTTTACAGCCATAAAGAAGCTGGGCATTTGTGGCTATATAACCTAATCAGGTTATAGACAGGTATTACTGCCAAATAAGTTCAATATGTGTTCCTGGGTATGCATCTGTAGGCACATGCACATGAAGAGACCTCCACAGTTAGATACAGTTTGCTACATAGTAGCATGGGTGGTTGCGATATCATTTTTAAAGACCAGGTATTTTCATGGAAAAGTTAAAGTATTGTTGGAATTACTTGAGGAAACTAGTATTACCAAAACGATTTTATCATAATGAAGATCAGTTTTAGAGGCTGACAGAATTTGAATTTCAGCTATTCCACTTAGCTATTAGCTAATTAGCTAGTTAGTTGTTGGCTTTCAGCTTTAGCTTTTTAATTGCTTCAAACCTCCATTTCCTGGTCAGTTCAATGGGAATGATAATTCAGGTGATGAAAATTAAATTATCAGCTAATAGCTATTAAGCATTGATGAAATGTATAGGACAGAATAGGTAGATGCATTATGATGAAACTATTGTTTTTCTTCAGTCCGCTTAACCTTGCTTAACTTTTCAGTATTTTTCTCATTTTCACCTTAAATAAAACCTGTTATATATATTTTTAGATTCTTGATGCCATTTACAAAATAGTTATCTCTAGTCTATTGGAAAACTTGCTTTCTTGCTATTTGCTCTAAGTGGAATTAAATAAAGATTGAACTTAAGGCCTATTTTTTGGTTGGGTCATTCAAACATTAAGACAAGACATGTTTTAAGTTTTCAAAGTTAATATAAATAATTTCAGAATTATTTCATTATTAAAATATAAAATTAAGTATGTGTGTTTTGATAGCATATTGCCAAGTTGGATAAAAAGAACTTATTTACCATTGTGAATCTTGAATATTTTTCAGAAATAAAATGATTACATAATCTTCACATCTGCATTAAACCCAAAATTAAGTATTTTACAAATTTAACCTTTTAACTGATAAAATGGCAGTGATACCCCTTGTTGCCTTAACAATTGATTATGAGCCTCCATTTCTTATAAACCAGCCAATGCATTGGTGTCCTTGACAAAAGAACTAAGTAAAAGGACTATATTGGCTAGTGTAAGAATATAAAACTGTTCTTTCTTTTGAAATATTTCAGATTTTTGTCTCTACAATCATCCTGAATTATTTTGTAGATCAAAGAGGCCTAAATACATGAAGGATGATAAGAAATTAAAGAAGAGAATGAAATGAGAATCAGTTCTATGATTTTAAATTTTGCATTGAAAATATCTGTGTGTAGTACAAACATAGAGATGTCCTTTTCTATTATAGCTTGACTAGATACCTTAAAATGTGTGTTTCTTTTAGGAATCACAGTGCACTGATAACAAGTGTAGTCCCAGGGGATTATGATGGAGATTCACAAATGGATGTCCTTCTTACATATCTTCCCAAAAATCATGCCAGCAGTGACTTGGGAGCTGTTATCTTCTGGGGACAAAATCAAACATTAGGTGAATTTGTTTTTTAAGAGTTTTTAATATTTATCATTGGATATTAAAGGAAGACTATGCCTGTTATTCCTAGGTAAATATAACAAAATTATTGTTCTGAAATCAGTTCAGTAATGAATTTCTTAAGAGTCAGTAATGGCCTGTAAAAACATTTTTAAAAGTCATATTTCTGATTTTTCTTTTTCAACCCAGGGCTAGTCTGAGGTCAGTTCCAGAGAACAGATTCCACTCTTGCTAGCTTTAGGAAGAGAGAGATTTATTAAAGGGTTTTATGGCCTACATAATTACTGGGAGAGCTGGAGAACAGACTCTAGGTTGAACTTTCAGGAACAATCCTCAAAGCCATCAAGCATGGCTTTTTACCGTCAGAACACTGCCAGTTGCACCACAGCTGCTAGAATGACACTGTCTGCCGTGACCCTCAGCAGCCAGGGGGATGCCCTGCACCCTGCCTCTTGAGGCTTTAGTGACCAGACACTGAAGTAGAACTCCTGCCTCCCAGAACTCAGAGTGTATCTGAGAGTGTATCTGGTTGGCAAGGCTTACATTTTATTCAGAATCTCAGATGCAGGGATAGGTGAGAAATGCTATTGTGGGTTTCTAGTCTCCCCATTATAGGAAAACACAAAAAGGTTGGAGTGGAGGCTGAGAGTCAGTCTACCATATCCACCCGAAAACCTTCAAGACTTACCTGAAAAGCCAATTAATTATACCCAAACAGATAACTGTTCATGGACCAGATTTCAAGGCAGGGTAGAAGGGCTGCAGTTGTGTTTTCTGTAACATTTGAGAACATAAGCAGTAGTCTCAGTACTTCAAATTCATTCAGTCAGTAAATATCTAAAGAAATAGTACCATGTGAAAAGCATTTCATGTATGTAAGCATGGACATTTTAGAGTCAAGTACTTTTGTGCATGTTGTCAACTGCTCTAGTGCTAAATTGTATTTACAGAAGACTCACCTAAGAGATTTTTAGATTGAAGCCTCTAAAGAAAGTTATTGTAATGGTGCTCTTAACTATAGAATGAACCCCAGTATTTTGTCCTTACAAACTTGATGTCCATTAAGTTATAGTGTCTTGTTAATAGTAGTAGTTGGAATTAATTATAGATGAATCTTGAAAAGAATAAAGGTATTTTACCCCAAGTGTAGATATCGAAAATAATATAAAGTGCCTGCTGATTTATATATTTTCTCTCTATACAGATCCTAACAATATGACTATACTCAATAGGACTTTTCAAGATGAACCACTAATTTTGGAGTAAGTATGTGCTTGCTTCCCTTTGAATGATTTTAAACTAACAAACATAAAATTTCTCATATAAGAGACTACTTTGCAAAGTAGCATTGACACTAAATTCATTCTCCCTTTGAAACTGATAGAGGCTTATACTCTTAACTATATGACATTTACTTGCCATGATGGAGGAAAGAGAAAAATGAAATTCAATATTTTGGAAAGAGGAAGAAATTTGTGTTCTTGTTTCAGTAGCTTTCAATGTGTCCATTATGGATCTATGTTGATTGTAGCCATGTCATTACTCAAAATAATTAAGGTAACTGTTTTAGGGTAATACTGTTAGTGCTTGATTGACAGAATGCTATGGGCTCTTCTCCAGAGATTTAGAAAAATGTCTGTATTAAGGAGAAACTTACCTTTTTTTAAAGCTCTTCTTTAGTGTTATCATTTATTTCTCAAAATACACTCATGTACTAGGATAAGTGTCATCCAAATTCCTGTCAGGACATTTGGTAATGATACAGAGATCATTGGGGGAGCTAAAGCTATGTACATACACTTTCTTATTTCCACTGCTGCCTTTCGTACAGTTATTAAAATAATAGTCCTGTATCAATACGCCAGTGGCCCTTAGAAGTCTCAACTATAAATTCATGGATTAATCTTCTTAAAGGCCCTCAGCTTGATTGCTTTCATAGTTGTGTATTTTTTCATTGTTGTTGCAATATATAATGGCCAGTATGAATTTTTACACCAGCTGGGGATTACTTTTGTGGGTTATTTCTCCTAAACCCACCTAACTACATCGGTTGGGTCTCAAATAAGTGCTGTCTTCTTACCACTCAGGAATAGATGAGGTTATGCAGAAACTAAAGATGACCCTAACATTTCACAACAAAAGTTCATCTCTTGCTTACGCTGCCTGTCTAGTGTGGGTCAGTGATAGGCTCAGCTCTGTGCCATCACTCAGTCAGGTGTCAGAGGCCCCATTATCTGTGGAGCTGGACCACCTGAAACCCATGTTCCTCTCCTTGCCACTGCCAAGCTTAAAGCAGGCTGGAGGGTCCAGTAATAAATAATAAACCCTTTTGCCTGGAAGTAACACATGTCTAACACTCTGCTAACATTTTATTGACTACAGCAGAAACTGGTGAGCATTGTGATGTTGACCACACCTCCCAAAGGTTATTTTCCTTTTAAAGCTAGAACATGAGAATTTTACAAAATAGCTGCTTAATGTTTTTAATGTTTTCTTTTCAGCTTCAATGGTGATTTAATTCCTGATGTATTTGGTATTACAAATGAATCCAGCCAGTCACAGATACTATTGGGAGGGTGAGTAAATATGATTATAACCATGTCATTAATTGTACTTATTGCTGCTACAGGATCTGTGTGTCTATGTGAACTGATTGCTTTAACCATTAGGAGAAAACTCAGCTCATTGGAAATCCTTGCTCTTAAAGATTTTTAAAAGGGCATTTGGTTGACATATAAGCTTTCTCAAACAGTTTAGGATTTGATCTGCAACTGCTCTCTAGGTAGAGCCAGCTTAATCCATTTATCCCTGTGGAAATTAGAGATATAAACTTTGCAGGTCCCCATTTGAATATTGGTTCTTTAGATGTTTTTAGGAAAAATTTAATTTAAATAGGATAGCCGCAGTCTTAATTGAATTCTCCACCTTAGTCATGGTAGCTCTGAGACTCTTACTGATAAGCCTGTTCCTTCTCCCTTTTGTTTGTTCAATGAGCAATCAATAATTGCCTGAGAATGTAAACACTCCTTCTCTGGGCTCTGGAAACTTTTCTGTGTGTACTTTATCCTTGATCAATATGTGTCCTAGGATTCTCTTACTACCCATGCATGCCACTCTTTTGAAAAACTATATCGCTCGGCATCAGGGAAATCCAAATCAAAACCTCAATGAGATACCACCTCACACCAGTCAGAATGGCTCAAATTAACAAGTCAGGAAATGACAGATGTTGGTGGGAACGCAAGCTGGTGCAGCCACTCTGGAAAACAGTATGGTGGTTCCTCAAAAAGTTGAAAACAGAGCTACCATACGATCCAGCAATTGCACTACTGGGTATTTACCCCAAAGATACACATGTAGGGATCCGAAGGGGTACGTGCACCCTGATGTTTATAGCAGCAATGTCCACAATAGCCAAACTGTGGAAAGAGCCAAGATGTCCATCAACAGATGAATGGATAAAGAAGAAGTGGTATATATACACAATGGAATATTATGCAGCCATCAAAAGGAATGAGATCTTGCCATTTGCAACGATGTGTTTGGAACTGGAGGGGTTATGCTGAGCGAAATAAGTCATTCAGAGAAAGACATGTATCCTATGACCTCACTGATATGAGGAATTCTTAATCTCAGGAAAGAAACGGAGGGTTGCTGGAGTGGTGGGGGGTGGGAGGGATGGGATGACTGGGTGATAGACATTGGGGAGGGTATGTGCTATGGTGAGCGCTGTGAATTGTGTAAGACTGATGAATCACAAACCTGTACCTCTGAAACAATACGTTATATGTTAAAAAAAAAAAAAAAAAAGATAGCAGGAAGGGAAAAATGAAGGGGGGAAAATTGGAGGGGGAGATGAACCATGAGAGACTATGGACTCTGAGAAACAAACTGAGGGTTCTAGAGGGGAGGGGGTGGAGGGATGGGTTAGCCTGGTGATGGGTATTAAAGAGGGCACGTACTGAATGGAGCACTGGGTGTTATATGCAAACAATCATGGAACATACATCAAAAACTAATGATGTAATGTATGGTGATTAACATAACATAATAAAAAAAAAACTATTTGGAATCTTGCAATTCAAAGATAAAATTCCTCTAGACTTAAATAGAACTGGCCTCCTAACATTTAAAGCAAGATACTTTTCATGAGATGCCTTCAGCTTGGTTAATTTTTTATTTGTCTGATAGGGCAGAAATTTAGTTCAGGAGTACAGAACGTGGGGCACCTGGATGGCTCAATCGGTTAAGTGTCTGACTCCTGATTTCAGCTCAGGTCATCATCTCATGAGTAGTAGGATGGAGACCTGCATCAGGCTCCACTGCAAGTCCTGCTTGTTTGCCTTGGGCTGGGACTATTCAGGAAACTGTCTTTTCATTTCCTCTCTTTAATGGCATACATGTGGGAGGCGACTGGCTGACTCATTTGGAAGAGCATGCAACTCTTGATCTTGGGGTCATGAGTTCCAGCCCCCAGGTTAGGTGTAGAGAAAACTTGGGGCACCTGGTGGCTCAGTTGGTTGAGCATCTGACTTGTGGTTTTGGCTCAAGTCATGATCTCAGGGTCATGGGGTCTGGCTGCATGCTCAGCAGGGAGTCTGCGTGAGATTCTCTCTCTGCCTCTCCCTCTGCCCTTCTGCCCGCCACGCTCATCTGTGCATGCACTCTCTCAAATAAATATATAAATCTTTAAAAAAATAAAAAATAGGGGCGCCTGGGTGGCTCAGTTGGTTAAGCGACTGCCTTCGGCTCAGGTCATGATCCTGGAGTCCCGGGATCGAGTCCCACATCGGGCTCCCTGCTCGGCAGGGAGCCTGCATCTGCCTCTGACCCTCCCCCCTTTCATGTGCTCTCTCTCTCTCATTCTCTCTGTCTCAAATAAATAAAAAAATAAATAAATAAAATAAAATAAATTTAAAAAATAAATAAAAAATAAATAAAAACTTAGAAATAAATAAATAGATAAATAAAGGCATACATTGTGATTGAGAACGTGATGGTGACTCCTGGCCTGCTTTATTTCACAGTAACCTCCATTTTAGTCAAAGAAATACTTCAAATACCTTTAATATGTAATTTGACCTTTAGAAATTAAAACTTTTGAAACAGCTATTGTTAATTCAGAAAGTAAAATTTCTAATATCTTTATGGGTTTTCTACTTAATCTATATGAAAACTATTTAGAATATCATGTGATAGTGTCATAGCTTATTTACTTGTTCTGAATTCTGCATTAGATTTTTTTCTCTGATGCTTACTGAAAAATGATAGCTTTAAATACTTACTATGCCTAGAGACATATTCACTTTTATTTTTTAGACGTTATACTCTGGTATATTTTGGTATACGTGAGTAATATTCTGGTATTTTATTCTCATTTAAACTTTCATTTACAGATTAAACAATAATAGCTAACTGTATTATAAATAACAAGTTTGCCTACAAGATTTATTCTGATGCTAGTTTAAAGAATGAAATTACATAAATTGGCAGAAAAGAATTCCTGTCGTTAGCATGGTTGGGATAACTGTAACCTAGCAATATCATGATTCCAGACAAAAGAAAGCTGAATATGGGAGCAAGCATTAATGTGTTACTAAAATAAGAAAAATGTATTTAGGCCATATCACTTTTACAAGTTACAGACATATGTACTGGTACATAAGTAAAAAAGCCATCAGCATTGACATTTTGGACTATTGTGACCTTGACTGGCAGCCCAATCTTTTTTTTTTTTTTTAAAGATTTTATTTATTTATTCATGAGAGACAGAGAGAGAGAGAGAGAGGCAGAGGGAGAAGCAGGCTCCCAAGGAGCAGAGAGCCCGATGCGGGACTCGATCCCAGGACCCTGGGATCATGACCTGAGCCGAAGGCAGACGCTTAACCATCTGAGCCACCCAGGCACCCGACTGGCAGCCCAATCTTATCAAGAAACCTAACCTACCGGGGCGCCTGGGTGGCTCAGTCGTTAAGCATCTGCCTTCTGCTCAGGTCATGATCTCAGGGTCCTGGGATCGAGCCCCACATCAGGCTCCCTGCTCCACAGGAAGCCTGCTTCTCCCTCTCCCACTCCCCCTGCTTGTGTTCCCTCTCTCGCTGTGTCTCTCTCTGTCAAATAAATAAATAAAATATTTAAAAAAAAAAGAAACCTAACCTACCTTTTGCAACTTAAATGTTGTGCTTTATGGGTATGGCAGACCCAAGATTATCTTAAATTTAATTAAATTTTGCCAGAACCTTAATTTTATGGGAAATTTACAATGATCTTTAAATAGAGTACTAAATGCTCCCATAAGATTGCGTTGAAAAGCCCACAGCTGTAACCCGGTCCAATGCAGGCATGGAAATAGGAGATTGCCCACAAGTAAAACTAGCATGACTGATTTGGCTGGAGTAAATGTACACATTGTCAGTCTAAGGAGGCAATGATAATAAGCAGAAGGATCCTTTTTAATTGGTACAGTGGGGGCTATCTAACAAGGACAGGAAGGGTACTAAATCTACTTAGGTGCCAGAGATAATTGAACTATGTTAAATGGTCAAAGGTGAGGCTTCAGTTTGTGTCTCAACCTCACTTTATAATGACTTGAAATAATGTAATCATGTGCCACGTTACTTAGAAATAACACCTAGCCATTAAATGGCAGAGCAGCTTTCGCAGTGATGTGAGGTTATAATTAATGAGTATTTTCTATAAAAGAGAATTTGAAACTGATGTTGCGTAAGCATTCAGAATATTTAGTATTGATGTGAAAACATTTGTACCTGTAATTTTAATCAAAGCCAAATATAATATTGGTCTGTTCAAATTTCTGTGACTCATCTACTGAGTTCAAACATATTTCTGGTTTAGGCCCAAGTTGTATACTTGGGAATATTAATGTAGGTATGTGATAGATAACTACTTTGACATATACTCCATTTACTTCACAAGTGATTGCATAAAAATTTTGAATGGATATTAATGGCACTGAAAGCAGCCATTTTTAACTGTTAGTTATATGGATGGATATTTTTCTCTGCTGCCAGAAAAAAACTGTATCTTCTATTTATTTATTATTTATCTATCTATTTATTTTGATTTCTGCTATTGACTATAGCTATAATTACAGTGGAACAGAAAATTATATTATTTCAAAATGTAGAACCAAAAGTTTTTTTGTTTTTTTTCTTTTTTTTATTATTATGTTCAATTAGCCAGCATATAGTACATCATTAGTTTTTGATGTAGCGTTCAACAATTCATTAGTTGCGTATAATACCCAGTGTTCATCACCACATGTGCCCTTCTTAATACCCATCACCCGGTTACCCCCCACACACCCCTTCCTTCTGTAACCCTCAGTTTGGTTCCCAGAGTCCAGAGTCTCTCAGGGTTTGTCTCCCTCTCTGATTTCTTCCTATTCAGTTTTCCCTCCCTTCCCCTGTGGTCCTCTGCACTATTCCTTACGTTCCACATACGAGTGAAATCATATCATAATTGTCTTTCTCTGCTTGACTTATTTCACTTAGTGTCTTCTATTTAAATATAGTTAGCTACTCAATCCAAGAGGCATAAATCCCTATTTTTCCATGTAATCTTCTCTTTTCTCACTTTATACCAATGACTAATATATTTAATCACCTTTCATTTTTACTGCTGATTTTGTTGGTTTGCTGATGCATTACAGAAAATATTGCAAATATTTGTCTTAATGAAATAATGATATGATATTGTGTCACTTAAATCTATTATTTAGAAAAGATATGAAAATTATAAATTTATAACACAAAAGGAACCAAATAATCATCAAGGCAGCTTTTAACTGTGTAATCAACATTAGTATTCATAATCTTAGTATTCATAATCTTAACAAAAAAGGTGGCTTGAGATGATTCATATTTTCTGATATGAAAATACTAGAATTCCCCTAGTAGCCTTCTCCCCTTTCCCCTTGTACACCATTTGTATTTGGAACATTGTTCTTTAAAGGAATGTATTAGAACTTGAGAAATTAGTTTTTTATTAATATTTCCATAGAAACAGTATAACCGTTTTCTCACTTTTCTATATTCCTAAAGAAATTTTCCTGTTGGAGATAAATTATTTTATTTTCCCATTGTTTCTCATCTAAACCTTTTTCTTTTCAAAATTAAGCCACAGAAATAGTGAAAAGCTTTAGCAGATGACAAAATTGAATATGATGTAATTATTTCAAATGGCATGTCACTTAAGGATCTCTAATTTTATTTCCTGGAGTTCCACCAGGAAATTTTGAGGGGTCAGATGACCCACAATTCCCTGGTTATTGATTATACTGCTTTGTTGTAGGTATTGGTTAGCAGTATTGTATGTAAGTGAATTATTGTTTGTAAGTGAATGATTTAAGATGTTATTCTTAAAATTTAGTCACTTTGCCTTTAGTTAAATCTTACAATTTTTAGATATGTATTCTGTGTAATAATCATTTGGAAAAGTATCACCTTTTTTGAGAAACACAAAGTTTTATAGTTTCTGTGCAAAGAGATTTGATAGTAACATTTCATCATGAATATTGATAATATTTTAAAATGTCTTGGATTCAACCTATTAGCATATGTCAAGTTTTTGTTTCCTTCTTTGAGGGCAAACTATTTTTTTTATTTCATTACTATTTACATATATATAGAAAAAAGTCATTTTAAAAGAAGCATAGAATACACTGAACTGTACACTTAAAAATAATGGAGATGGGGGCGCCTGGGTGGCTCAGTGGGTTAAGCGTCTGCCTTCAGCTCAGGTCATGATGCCAGGGTCCTGGGATCTAGTCCCGCATCAGGCTCCCTGCTCAGTCAGCTTCTCCCTCTGCCCGCCCCCCCACCCTGGCTAGTGCAAGCTCTCTCTCTGTCTCTCACAAAAATAAATAAATAAAATCTTAAAAAAAAAAATGATGGAGATGGTAAATTTGATGTTATCTATAATTTGCTACATTAAAAAAATTGGAAAAAGAAAAGCATAGAGAAGCTGTGTATACAGCAGACTTTGAGCAAGATTAGTATATATTATTTCAGTTTAGGGTAAAATAACTCAAAATAGTTTATAATTTATAATTTCTGAAAATACATGTTAAATCTCTTTCATTAGATTTCTTTTACATTTTTTTAAAAATGTATTTGCTATTGAAAATGTCCTACAAGTACTTGATATTTACCAGTCTGGAGGCCTAGGCTCTAAGCTCCGGTTCCTGAATTCCACAATGGTCCTGAGTCAGACAGTTCAGCTGTGAGGGCCTTTGCTTCTCCTCAGACTGCCTACCCTTCTGTTGTACCTGCCCGGTCTAGGAACTAGATCACGTCTCCTAGGTGTAATAGTACAATAAACACCCAATGGAGGTAGGAATACTGGGACAAAGTAAGGATATGGCTGAAAGAAATCTCCACATTTTCTCCTATGAACTTAAGATGTTATTTCTGTGAGGTTAAGATTTATCTGGTCCATCTCACACCTTTGAGTTCTCATAGAGGCCCAAAGTGAGTGAATGATCCATCAAGTTACCAGGGTAGCTTTGTTCTCCAGTGACGCTTTTTTAATTCTCCCCTAGATCCTGCTCCTCACTGTGTCCCTCCAGAAGAGGCATACCATAGGGTTGCACAGCTGATCTGTCTTCTGTGAGGCTTGGGGTTGGATGGGGAGGGAAGAGAAGAAAGAAAACCTTAAACAAGACTGTTTGGTTTTTTAAATATTTACTGAGTGACTCTGGGGGCTTGGCACATTACATCACTTGTCTCATATTTTTTCTCACAGCAGATAGCTTATGTGGCTAAAGAGGCTCTCTGTAGGAGGTTGCTTAAAGAGGCTAATTCAGAGGTGAAGTGACTACTACAAGTTCAGAATTTATAAATAAATGGTAGATCTGGGATTTGAATCCTGGTCTTCCCAATTCTAAAGCCTATATTCTTTTTTTTTAAAATATTTTATTTATTTATTTGACAGCACAAGCAGGGGGAGCAACAGGGAGAGGGAGAAGCAGGCTCCCCACTGAGCAAAGAGCCTGACGTGGGGCTTGATCCCAGGGCCCTGGGATTATGACCTGAGCCAAAGGCAGATGCTCAACCGACTGAGCCACCCAGGCACCCCAAAAGAAATTTCTCTTAATACTTGAATATATAGGGGCAATCCCAGGGTCCTGGGATCAAGCCCCACATTGGGCTCCCTGCTCAGCGGGGAGCTTGCTTCTTCCTCTCCTCCCTGCTTGTGCTCTCTCTCACTATCTCTGTCTCTATCTCTGTCTCTCTCTCTCCCTCTCTCAAATAAATAAATACCTGAATATGTAAACAAAACCAACTTAAATACCAATTTTAATTTATATATTAATTTGTAGACATACATTTCTTTGGAGACATATGATAGCGTGACCACTACAACCAGTAAACAAATTTCAGGTATAAAAACATTGTATATTATGATAAAGTTCTGTTAAGAGAAATGGAATATAAGTACAAGGTCGGTGAATAAGGGAAAGATGTATAATTAAAGAAGACCTCATTCATGCGTATCTTTCTTTAAGTCTACTATAGTTAACATACAGTGTTTTATTAGTTTCAGGTGTACAATATAATCATTTGACAATTCTATACCTTACTCAGTGCTCATCAAGATAAGTGTAATCCCCTTCACCTATTTTACCCATCCCCCATCCACCTCCCCTCTGGTAACCATCAGTTCTCCATACTTAAGAGTCTGGTTTTTTTGGCTTATCCCTTTTTCTTTCCTTTATTCTTTGATTTCTTTCTTAAATTCCACATATGAATAAAATCATGGTATGTGTCTTTCTCTAATTGACTTATTTTGCTTAACATTATACTCTCTAGATTCATCCATGTTGATGCAATAGACAAGATTACATTCTTTTCTAAGGCTTTTCTAAGGCTGAATAATATCCAGTGTGTGTGTGTGTGTGTGTATACACACATGTATATATGTATTTACCATATCTTCTTTCTCCATTCATTTATCCATGGACACTTGGGCTGCTTCCATAATTTGGCTATTGTAAATAATTCTGCAATAAATATAGGGGTGCCTATATCTTTTCAAATTAGTGTTTTCATATTCTTTGGGTAAATACCCATTAATGCAATTATGGGTAGTTATAATTTAATTTTTGAGGAACCTCCATACTGTTTTCCACAGTGGCTGCATCTGTTGCATTCTCACCAAGAGTATACATTCTCGCCAACACTTGTTTCTTGTGTTGTTTTTGCCATTTTGACAGGTGTGAGCTAATAGCTCATTGTATTTTTGATTTGCATTTCCCTGATCATGAGTGATGTTGAACATCTTTTCATGTGTCTGTTGACCATCTGGATGTCTTTGGAGAAATGACTATTCATGTCTTCTGCCCATTTTTATTTTTATTTTTATTTTTTTTATTCTTCAAGAAAAAGTTTAATGCTAGCATCTCTATTCTTTTTTTTTTTTTTTAATTTGTCTTCTGCCCATTTTTAACCGGATTATTTTTTCTTTTTTGGCACTGAGTTGTATAAGTTGTTGATATACTTTTAGTTACTAACCCTTTATCAGATATGACATTTGCAGATATCTTCTCCCATTTAGTAGGTTGTCTTTTAGTTTTGTTGATTGTTTCCTTTGCTTTGCAATAACTTTTTATTTTGATGTAGTTCCAAGAATTTATTTTTACTTTTGTTTTCCTTGCCTCAGGAGACATATCTTGAGAAATATTCCTGTAGCCAATGTCAGAGAAAATACTGCCTGTGCTCTATTCTAGGATTTTTATGGTTTCAGGTCTCACATTTAGGTCCTTAATCCATTTGAGGTTATTTTTGTGTGTGATGTAAGTGGCACAGTTTCATTTTTTTGCATGTAGCCATCTAGTTTTCCCAAAACCATTTGTTGAAGAGACTATCTTTTTCCATTGGATATTATTTCCTGCTTTGTCGAGGATTAATTGATCATTTAATCATGGGTTTCTTTCTCGGCTTTCTGTTCTGTTCTGTTGATCTGTGTGTCTCTTTTTGTGCCAGTATCATACTGTTTTGATTACTGCAACTTTCTGGTATAACTTGAAATCTGGAATTGTGATGCTTCCAGCTTTGTTTTTCTTTTTCAAGATTGCTTTGGCTATTTGTGATCTTTTTTGGTTCCATACAATTTTAAGATTGTTCTAATTCTGTGAAAAATGCTGTTGGCATTTTGGTAGGGATTGCATTAAATGTGTAGATTGCTTTGGGTATTATAGACATTATAACAATATTGGTCCTTCCCATCCATGAACATGGACTATCTTCCCATCTGTTTGTGTTAATTTTATAGTCTTTCACCTAGTTTTATAGTCTTTCACCTCATTGGTTGAGTTTATTCCTAGGTATTTTATTATTTTTGGATTGTTTTCCTAATTTCTCTTTCTGCTACTTCATTATTAGTGGATAGAAATGCAACAGATTTCTGAACATTGATTTTGTATCCTGCAACCTTACTGAATTGATTTGTCAGTTTTAGTAGTTTTTGCTGGAGTCTAGGGTTTTCTATATATAGTATCATGTCATCTGCAAGTAGTGAGAGTTTTACCTCTTTCCTACCAATTTGGGTGCCTTTTATTCCTATATGCGGTCTGATTGCTGTGGCTAAGGCATCTAGTACTATGTTGAATAAAAGTGGTGAGAGTAGACATCCTTGTCTTGCTCCTGGCCACAGGGGGAATGCTGTCGGGTTGTTGTTGTTGTTGTTGTTGTTTTTTACCATTGAGTATGATGTTAGCTGTGGGTTTTCATATATGGCCTTTATTATGTTAAGCTGTGTTCCCTCGAAACCTCCTTTGTTGAGGGATTTTATCATGAATGAATGTTGTAACTTGTCAAATGCTTTTTCTTCATCTGTTGAAATGATCATGTGGCTTTTATCCTTTCTCTTCTTTTTTTGTTTTAAGATTTTATTTATTTATTTATTTATTTATTTATTTATTTATTTGAGAGAGAGACAGAGAGCATAAGTGGGGGCGGGGGGGTGGAGCAAAGGGAGAAGGAGAGGACAGACTCCCTGCTGAGTGCAGAGCCAACTCAGGGCTCAATCCCAGGACCCTGGGATCATGACCTGAGCTGAAGTCAGATGCTTAATTGACTGAACCACCCAGGCACCCCTGTCCTTACTTTTATTAATGCTATTTATCGCCTTGCAAATATTGAAACACTCTTGCATCCAGGAAATCACAGTTGATCATGGTGAATGATTTTTTTTGATATGTTCTTTGATTCAGTTTGCTAATATTTTGTTGAGGAATTTTGCATGTATATTCATTAGAGATATTGGCCTATAGTTCTTTTTTTTAAATTTTTATTTAAATTCCAGTTAGCTTACATACAGTGTAATATTAGTTTTAAGTATGCAATATAGTGATTCAACACTTAACATATATCACCCAGTGCTCATCACAACTGCACTCCTTATTCCCCATCACCTATTTAACCCATCGCCTCACCCACCTACCTTCTGGTAATCATCACTTTGTTCTCTCTACTTAGGAGTCTATTTCTTGGGTGCCTGGATGGCTCAGTCAGTTAAGCAGCTGCCTTCGGCTCAGGCCATGATTCCAGTGTCCTGGGATCAAGCCCCACATTGGGCTCCTTGCTCAGTGGGGAGACAGTTTCTCCCTCTGCCTGCCACTCCCCCTGCTTGTGCTTGTCCTCTCCCTCTCTCTCTCTGTCAAATAAATAAATAAGATACATATTTTTAAAAAGTCTATTTCTTGCTTTGCCTCTCTTTTTTCCCCTTTGCTCATTTGTTTTGTTTCTTAAATGCTACATATGAGTGAAATCATATGGTATTTGTCTTTTCTCTGACTGACTTGTTTCGCTTAGCATAATACCTTCTAGGTCCATCCATGTTGTTGCACATGGCAAGATTTCATTCTTTTTTATAGATGAGTGATAGTCCATTGCATGTATGTATATGTGTGTGTGTGTGTATATATGTATGTATATATACACCCCACATATTCCTTATCCATTAATCAGTCAGTAGACATTTGGGCTGTTTCCATAATTTGCTATTGTAGATAATGCTGCTGTAAACATCGGGGTGCATGCATCCCTTTGAATTAATATTTTTGTGTACTTTGGGTAAATGCCTAGTAGTGCAATTACTGGGTCATAGAGTACTTCTATTTTTAACTTATTGAGGAACTTCCATAGTGTTTTCCACAAAGACTGCACCAGTTTGCACTCCCACAACCAGTGCAAGAGGGTTCCTCTTCCCCCACATCCTCACCAACACCTGTTGTTTTTTGTGTTGTTGACTTTCACCATTCTGACAGGTGTGAGGTGATACCTAATTGTAGCTTTGATTTGTATTTCCCTGATGATCACTGATGTGGAGCACCTTTTCATGTAGCCTGTTGGTCATATGTGTATTCATGTCTTCTGCCTGTTTTTAATTGGATTATTAATTTTGGGGATGTTGAGGTGTATATGTTCTTTATATATCTTGGATACTAATCCTTTATCAGAGTTGTCATTAGCAAATATCTTCTCCCATTCAGTAGGCTTTCAGTTTTGTTGATTGTTTCCTTTGCTGTGCAGAAGCTTTTTATTTTGATATAGTCCCAATAGTTTATTTTTGCTTTTGTTTCCCTTGCCTCAAGAGACACATCAAGAAAAATGTTGCTACAGCCAATGTCAGAGAAATTACTTCCTGTGCTCTCTTCTAGGATTTTTATGGTTTCAGGTCTCATATTTAGGTCCTTAATCCAGTTTGAGTTTCTTTTTGTGTATGGTTTAAGAAAGTGATACAGTTTCATCCTTTGGCATGTCATTGTTCAGTTTTCCCAACATCATTTGTTGGAACCGTCTTTTCCCCATTGTATATTGTTTCCTGTTTTGTCGAAGATTAACTGACCATATAGTTGTGTGTTCATTTCTGTGTTTTCTGTTCTGTTCTCTTGATCTTTGTGTCTGTTTTTGTGCCAGTACTGTACTGTTCTGATTACTATAGCTTTGTAGTATAACTTGACATCCAGAATTGTGATGCCTCCAGCTTTGCTTTTCTTTTTCAAGGTTGCTTTGGCTGATTCATGATCTTTTGTGGTTCTATACAAATTTTAGGATTGTTTGTTCTAGCTCTGTGAAAAATGTTATGTTGGTATTTTGATAGGGATTGCATTAAATGTGCAGATTGCTTTGGGTAGTATAGACATTTTAACAGTATTTGTGTTTCTGATTCATGAGCATAGAATGTCTTTCCATTTCTTTGTGTTACTTTCAATTTCTTTCATGAATGCTTTATAGTTTTCAGAGTACAGGTCTTTCACTTCTTTGGTACATTAATTTTGTATCTGGAACTTTACTGACATCTTTTATCAGTTCTAGCCATTTTTCAGGTTTTATATACATATATAGTCTCATGTGATCCACAAATAGTGGAAGTTTTACTTCTTCCTTGCTGATTTGTATGCCTTTTATTTGATTGTTGTGTCTAGGATTTCCAGCACCAAGTTGAATAAAAGTAGTGAGAGTGGGCATCCCTGTCTTGTTCCTGACTGTAGAGGAAAAGCTCTCAGTTTTTCCCTATTTAAGATGATATTAGCTGTGGTTTTTTTCATATATAGCCCTTATTATGTTGACGTATGTTCCCTTTAAACCTACCTTGTCCAGAGTTGTTATCACGAATAAATGTTGTACTTTGTCAATTGCTTTTTCAAATCTATTGAAATGATCATGATTCTTATCTTTTCTTTTGTTAATGTAGTATATCACATTGGTTGTTTTGTGGATATTGAACCACACTTGCAACCCAGGAATAAATCCCACTTGATCATAGTGAATGTTTTTTTTTAAGGTATTGTTGGACTCAGTTTGCTTGTATTTTATTGAGCATTTTGGCATCTATGTTCATCAAGAATATTGGCCTGTAGCTATCTTTATTAGTGGTATCGTTATGGGTTTGGTATCAGGGTAATGCTGGCCTCATAGAATGAATTTTGACATTTTCCTTCCTATTTATTTTTTTAATAGTTTGAGAAGAATAGGTATTACCTCTTATTTAAGTGTCTGGTAGACTTCATCTGTGAAGCCATCTGGTTTGTTGGAGTTTTTTGAGTACTGATTCAATTTCATTGCTTGTTATCTGTTCACATTTTCTATTTCTTCCTCATTCAGTTTTAAGAGGTTGTAGGTTTCTAGAAATGTATTCATTTCTTCTAGAATGTCCAATTTTTTGGTATGTAATTTTTTGTAATATTCTCTTACAGTCGGTTGTATTTCTTTGGGGTCGGTTATTATTTCTCCTCTTTTATTTCTGATTTTGTTTGAGTCCTCTCTCTCTCTCTCCCCCCTCCCTCCCTTCTTCTCTCCCTCTCTTTTTCTTGATGACTCTGGCTAAAGGTTTGTCAATTTTATTATCTTTAGAAAGAACCAGCTCCTGGTTTCATTGATATGTTCTGTTGGCTTTTTAGTTTTATTTTGTTTATTTCTGATCTAATCTTTATTATATTCTCTCTTCTACTGGTTTTGGGTTTTGTCTGTTCTATTTCTAGCTCCTTTAGGTATAAGGTTAGGTTGTATATTTGAGATTTTTCTTGCTCTTGAGGTAGGGCCATATTGCTATAAACTTTACTCTTAGAAAATCTTTGCTGTGTCCTGAAGATTTTGGAACATTATGTTTTCATTTTCATTTGTCTACATGTATTTTTTTAGTGGGGGAGGGACAGAGGGAGAGGAGAGAGAAAATCTTAAGCAGGCTCCATGGAGCCTGACACTGGGCTCAATCTCACAACCCTCAGATCGTGACCTGAGCTGAAATCGGGAGTTGGACATTTAACTGACTGAGCCACCAAGGCACCCTGTCTCCATGTAGTTTTTGCTTTTCTCTTTTATTTTTTGGTTGACCCATTCATTGTTAATAGCATGTTATTTAACCTTCATGCATTTGTGCTCTTTCTGTATTTTTTCTTGTGGTTGATTTCTAATTTCATAGTGTTGTGGTCAGGAAAGATGCATGGTATGACTTCAGTCTTTTTCAATTTGTTGAAACTTGTTTTGTGACCTAATGTGTGATTTATTCTGGAGATTGATCCATGTGCACTTGAAAACAATATGTATTCTGCTGTTTTAGGATGGAATGTTCTGAATACATCTAGTAAATCCATGTGGTTCCATGTGTCATTCAAAGCCACTGTTTCCTTGTTGATTTTCTCTTTGGATGATCTGTCCATTGATGTAAGTGGGGTGTTAAAGTCCCATACTATTATTATATTACTACCAATTAGTCCCTTTATGTTTGTTATTAACTTATTTTATGTACTTGGGTACCCCCATGTTGGGTACATAAATATTTACAATAATTATATTACCTTGTTGGATTGTTTCCTTTATGATTATATGGTGTCCTTCTTTGTTTCTTGTTACAGTCTTTGTTTTAAAGTCTATTTTGTTCACTATAAGTATTGCTCCCCTGGCTTTTTTACTTCTATATGCTTCATAAATGCTTCTCCATCTCTTCACTTTCAGTCTTCATGAGTCTTTAGGTCTTAAATGAGTCTCTAGGTCTTAAATGAGTCTCTTGTAGGCACCATAATGGTGGGTCTTATATTTTATCTATTCTGTCACCCTATATCTTTTGATTGGAGCATTTAGTCCACTTATAGCCAAAGTAATTATTGATAGCTAGGTACTTAGTTGCCATTTTATTACTTGTTTTGTCGGGTTTGGCCAGCAAACCCTGAGACAGCGAATGAAAAGATTACTCCCAGCACCTTAGTAAGGGAAAGGGGAGGCCTGGGGGCCAGACGCTCTAATGGTGAAAGGCCTTGAGCCGAGCTCTCTCTCTCTCCTTTTATTGTGAGTTTAATTAATACCCCACGTGCAGGACAAGGAGTTCGTGAAGTACATGACCACTACAGGTGCCTGTATTTAAGCATTTACTCCCTGGATGAAACCCTTGAGCCGCAGTAAGAATCCTGGGCATGTTCAGCCAAGAAACTTAAGAGGCAGCCCAGCGTTCAGGGCACTCCCTCCTTTGCATTTCAATTAGTCTCATCCAGGGAGGCATATACAAGTCAGGTTTTATCTATCCAGGCACTGTGAATCCCCACATTGTTTTATGGTTGTTTGTTGTTCTTCTTTTCTTCTCTTCTCTCATGGTTAGTTGGCATTCTTTAGTGGTATACTTACATTCCTTTCCCTCTATTTTTTATATATCCATTACTGGTTTTTGATTTATGTTACCATTTGTTTTGTCTGTAACATCTTCTGCATATAATAGTCTATATTAGGTTGATGATCGCCTAAGTTTGAACCCATTCTTTGCTCCTCTCCCCCACCTCCCCACATTTTAGATATACAGTGTCATACTTTACATGCTTTTATTTTGTGAGTCCCTTGACTGATTTTTACAATATACTTATTTTTCTGCTCTTGTGCTTCCTACTTTTCTTATTTATTACTTATGTTCTGTCCTTTCCACACAAAGAGTTCCCTTTAAGATTTCTTATGGGGCTGGTCTAGTGGTCATGAATTCCTTTAACTTTTATTTGTCTGGGAAACTCTTTATCTCTCCTTCTATTCTGAATGATAGCCTTGCTGCATAGAGTATTCTTGGCTGAAGATTTTTCCATTCAGCTCTTTGGATATATCATGCCACACCCTCTGGCCTCCAAAGTTTCTGTTGAAAACCAGCTGATAGCCTTATGGGGTTTCTTTTGTTTGTAACTGTTCTCTTTTCTCATTCTGCTTTTAAAATTCTCCCTCTATCACTACTTTTTGGCATTTTAATATTATGTATCTTGGTTTGGAGCTCCTTGGGTTGGTTTTGTTGGGAGATCTCTGAACCTCCTGAGTCTGGATGTATTTCCTTCCCCACATTCGGGAAGTTTACAGCTATTATTTATTCAAATGAAACATTTGCCCCTTTTTCTCTCTCTTCTCCTTCTGGGATCACTATTATGAGAATGTTAGTACATTTGATGGTGTCACTGAGCTCCCTAAGTCTATTCTGATTTTGTATTATTTTTTTCTCTCTCTCCTATTCAGTTTGATTCCTTTCCATTACTTGGTCCTCCAAGTTGCTGATCCATTCTTCTGCTTCCTTTAGTCTACTATTGATTCCTTCTAATGTATATTTAATTTCAGTTATTGATTCTTCATCTCTAATTGGTTCTTGTTTATAATTTCTGTCTCTTTGTTAAGGGTCTCACCAAAGTCCTCAACTCTTTTCTCCAAGTCAGTGAGTATCTTTGTGATCATTAGTTTAAATTCACTATCAGACATATTACTTATCTCTGTTTTGTTTTTATCTCTTGCTGTGATTTGTCCTGTTATTTCCTTCAGGACATAGCCCTCTGTCTCCTCATTTTGTCTAACTCTGTGGTCTGTTTCTATGTGTTAAAAAAGTTAGCTACATCTCCTGCTCTTGAAAGTTATGGCCTTATGAAGAAAAGGTCATTTAGTCCCCTGCATTGCAGTATCCCCTGTTGACCAGAACCTGGCACTTCAGGAGTGTCTCCTATGTGTGTTGCCTGAACCCTACTTTTCTGGTTGAGCTGCTTTTGCCTTCAGTCCAGTCATCTGCAATGGTTCTCTTTGCCTGTGGTGGGCAGTATTTGGTCCCTGGCTAATGGGCCAGTCTGAGACCACCTTGGGCTTGAGTTGAGTCAAACCAGCCATTTGTCAGAGTTGCAGTAGCACCAAACTGCAGAGTACCTTCCCTGTGTCATCCCCTGAGAAGCTTTAATTGGTGGGTGGGATCTGCGGTCAGACCAGCTGTCTGCCCCTAGTCCACTGCTGGGTCCATAGTCTGACTAGTGTGTGTGGTTATCTTTCCCTCTGTCTGAGGCAGGAGTTACTTTGGAGTTGTTCTGGGCCTTGTTGGGGCTGCTTCATAGTGCCAGGCTTTTGGCACTGTTTTGGATGTGCTGTAGCCAAGAGCATATTTGAGGGTGTGATCCACATAGTTTGTCAGATTGGATCTGTGGTTTTTGCAGGGTCTTTTGCAAGAGGGAAACTACAATCACCAGTACTAAGGCGAGCTGGTTTGGAGGGAGTGGATCCACAAAGTATGTGGGGGTGGGTGCACAGTGTTAGCAAGGTTTGCACAGGTCCTCTGGTGGGAGAGTTCTGCCAGGGCAGGACTTGCAGTATAAGCAAGTTAGGTTGGGAGTGTTGGTACTGCACTGGTTCCTGCAGATGGACATGTATTTATGCTGGGAGGCAGGGGAGGGAAATACCACCTGCCAATCTCTTTGTTCCTAGAGAAGTCTCCCATAGAAGCCTGTCCCTCTAGCACACACTCTGAGATTTGTATACACAAATTCCCCTCCACTATAACCCTGGCACTTTTCAAACTGCTGCTTCTGTCCTCTATCTCCTCAAGCTGTTTATTGTACTGCCTCTTTAAGGGCAGTGACTCCATTTTCTCTCGCCTTATGGCTCCCCAGGAGTGGAGCCCAATGATTTGTAAAGTTTCAAATTTTAAGTCCTGCTGGTTGTAAGAACTCATGAAATTTGGCTCTTCTGATTTTCAAAGCCAAAATGGTTAGGGGGATTTGTCTTCCCTGTGAGATTTCCCTATTGTGAGTCTGTTTCTCTCCCTATAGTATCCCTCCCTCCTGTGAACACTCCTGCAGGTCTGTTTAGCTTCCCACCTTTTGGCTCCCCACTTTGTCTCTACCCTTGCTACCCTCTTAGATGTGGCCTCTTCTCTATATTTAGTTCTGTAGTTTATTCTATCAATCTTTGGGTCATTTTCTGGGTTATTTACACTGATATGAGTGTTAATCTAGTTGTATATGTAAGATGAGGTGAGCTTAGGGTCCTCCTACTCCCCCCATGTTTTCCACCAATCTTGTTCATGCAGTTTTTGTGTGTGTGGATAATGGTGGGTAAAAATTTAGTACGGTATTTATATTCCACTGGATACACTTTTTAAAGAACAAATTATTTTAAAATCTCAATAATTCTAATAGATTTGAAAATTATATATTTTATAGTGGTTTAAACTGATGAAAATACTTAGATTACTTTTTTAGAAGTGAACTTAAATGTGTTAAGGGATACAAAGTTTTCAAAAATTCCTTTAGGGCCTGTCTGAGCAAAAATGCTTGAAGACCAGTGGACTAAAGAACTAGAGAGCTTGGAAAAGCATGCTAGACCCATATCCTGGTAATTGCTTATATCTGGATACCTAAAATAATGATAATTCATTATAAGACTGATCATTGAAAAGTGGGTGGATTAGCAGTCATTTCAAAGAGCAATTACCATAGGCAACCAAAAGCTACAGTTGACATTAATTACATTTAAATTCATCCTTTGATAAATGCTGTTCTTTGTGATTAAGGTTAATGGTGCCCACAAATTAGAACACCTTGACATAATTATGTTTCCTGTGGGACAGGGTGGTGGGTAGCTAATAATTGGAATTTTCTGCAGAGGTCAAGAAATGTCAACAAATAGACTCAACATGGCTCAGAACTGCCCATTTTTTCATCTCTGCTGTTTCTTCCTTTGAATTCAGAACAATTTGTGACCTTGGCCTTCAAATGGAGTTGAGCATGTATATGAGAAGATTATAGTTTATAGGAATATACTTGCTTATAAAGATGGTGTCTGTTGCTTCTTATTGAAAAACTGATGTGTACAAAGAACAACAGTAAAGGTATAGGAGAAATAAGTTTTATTTTCAACTTTAAATTTTTAAACAATTGAATTTTGATATACAACTATATGTACATTTAATTTTCAACCATCTTAAAATGCATCACAAAAAGAAATAATAGCTCTTCCCTTCTCCCCCCACTATAAAGTATAAGGATCAGTTAACTGCTTTTTGAAAGACATTACTGTAAATTAACAGAGTGTAGGCAACAAGTGTAAAACTTAAAATACTGTGAAGACCTTGAATATTGATTTGAAATATTCTGGAAAGGAAGATTATAATTAATATTTTGTTAGGAGTTGCAAATTCAAATGTCTAAAGGGACCCAGAAGGAAACCAAAGAGTGAAGCACTTTGGAAAGGTGGGGACTTTGGCTGCCTATAGGGACTATAACTCTGTCTGAAAAGAGCCAGTTGGTTAACAGACCTGGTATTTCAATTTCAATTTCAATCTGGAAATCAGATTTTTATGTGAAATCTGATTTTTTATTTAAGTTTTACCAAGGAATTAAAAGTATTTAAAACAGTGTATGAGCCAAATAAAACACATCTTCATGCTGAATTTGGCCCATAGTCTGCCACTTTATCATTTTTGCTTTATTGCTCTTCTAAATTCTTTATTTGAAATGTACATTTTTGTCAAGTAGTTTCTAGGAGTTTTTTGAAGTTTTCCAGAATTCAACTATAACTTATTTCAGAGCAAACTTATAAAAAATTTCTTTAGGGAATGAGATCAATAATTTCTCAGGTAGTAATTAAAGGCAACCACATGATTAACCTCACTGAGCTCAATTCTGTAGAAGCTTTTATTTTTTAATTCACTTTTGGCCTATAATTACAAATTTCTTGGGAACATTAGGAAATGCTTCTGAAATGACTTTGGGTTAAACTTGTCGTATAATCTCTCTAGCCTACGTCTGATTATTTTGTTAGTAATTAAAAATACTTTAATGCTCAAAATTTAAAGAACCTGTGAATAAATGGTCTATCTTAAAAAGAAGTGAACTGGCCTCACTAAATTGGACTTGATTGAAATTATTTTAGGCATTTCTAACCTTGTGTAGTATGAAAGAAAAACATGATATGAATGCTTTGCATTGAATTACCTTACACCGAATGCTGAATCCAATTTCTCACTTTAGTATTTTATTGCATTTTATTTTATTAATACCTTATATTATGGGATTTTGGTTAAAATAATGAAATAGGATTATATGAACATTGCTTAGTTTTGTTTTTACTGTCTCGTTGAGGCAACAGATGAGGCCTACTATGTGCTAAAAAGTGTGTATAAGGATATTGGGAAGAAGTTAACTGTTTGTACAGCATGGACCCTTTGTGTAGGGAAAATTTTCTCCTAATTAATGCTTATTCTTTTTCCCAGACTCCACCTGCCAAATTAGTCAACTGTTTCTCTCTGCTGTCCCAACACATTAAAACCAAGTTCAAATCTTGTTTGCTACCCAGTCACTTAGATGATATATTGATAATTAAGTTGTACTTATTAATTAGCCTTAAATTTCTCTTTGGAGATGACATATCTACGCTTCCATATTTCACTGGAACCTAGTATTGTGAAAAAAATAGCATGTTCTCACTAGAGGTAGAGAATAGGAAATGCTACTTGATACTATGATGCAGTCCAGCAAGTATTTTCTGATTAGACCATGATTCATTTCAGTGACTGTTTGGGAGCCATGTCCTGGTTAGGTGATGTAGATAGAAATATCTATGAATCAGGGTATCCAGAGGAGCTTATATCTTTTTTTTTTTTTTTTTTTTTTGAGAGTGCCCAAACATGGGAGTGGCACATGAAAAGGGGGAGAGAGAATCCCATGACCCTGAGATCATGACCAGAGCCAAAATCAAGAGTCGAATGCTTAACCTTTTGAGTCCCCCATGGGTCCCTCAGAGGAGCTTACATCTTAAAAAGTGCTATTAGTAGAGAAAAGTGTACTCAGATACCAGTAAGAAAAGCAAAGTAGGGCCTTGATAAATGAGAATGACTTTGAAAATGGAATGTGTTCTATTGATAAGGAATTGAGAAATTGTTTTACTTAAATTTGCTCTTTCTTCTATAGTTATAATAGTCTACCAGTGTGACCTTCCTGGTTTTGACAATTGTACTGTGGCTATATTAGATGTTGACATTAGGGGAAACTGAATGAGGGATATATGAAAACTTTACATGATTGTTTTTTATAATGAAATAAAATTTACATTACATAGAACTAGCCACGTGAAGTGTACCATTCAATGATATTTAGTATATTCACAATGTTTTACAACCATCACCTACTTCCAATAGCTTTTCATCATTTCTAAAGGGAACCCTGTACCGATTAAACAATCATAATTTTCCCTTTGGCACCTGCTAATCGGCTTTCTCTCTATGGATTTGCCTATTATTGGTATTTCATCTAAATGAAATCATATAGGATGTGACCTTTTTTGTCTGGCCTCTTTCACATAGCGTAATGTTTTAAGGGTTCATCCATGTTGTACCATGTATCAGTACTTCAGGGGATTTTTGGTTTTGGCTGTAAAATATTTTTATTGTATGAATGGCATTTTGTTTATCCATTCATCCATTGGTGAACATTTGGGTTATTTCCAGTTTTTGGCTATTGTGAATAGTGCTAAGAGTATTCGTATACAAGTATTTGTTTAAATACCTGTTTTCAGTTGTTTGGGGTATATACCTAAGTATAGAAATGCAGGGTCATGTGGTAATTCTTTGTTCAACTTTTTGAAGAACTGCCAAACTATTTTCCACAACCAACACACCATTTTATACTCCCAGAAGCAGTGTACAAAACTTCTTCACTTCCTCCCCAACACTTAAAATTTTTTGGCTTTTGATTATTGCCATCCTAGTGGTTGTGAAGTGGTTTCTCATTATGGTCTTCTTTTATAATTCCTTAATGACTAACAATGTTGAGCATCTTTTGATGTGCTAGAGCCATTTGTGTATGTTCTTAGGAGAAATATCTAGTCCTTTGCCCATTTTTTTTTTTAAGATTTTATTTATTTATTTGACAGAGAGAGGGAGAGCAGGAACATAAGCAGGGGGAGAGGAAGAGGGAGAAGCAGGCTTCCCGCTGAGCAGGGAGCCAGATGTAGGGCTCGATCCCCGGACCCTGGGACCATGACCTGAACCGAAGGCAGATGCTTAATGACTGAGCCACCCAAGCGCCCCCTTTGCCCATTTTTTAATTAGGTTATTTTTATTGTTGAATTGTAAAGGTTTTGTACATAGCTACTAGACCTTTATCAGAGATAAGATATTTGCAAGTATTTTTTCCCATTCTATGGAATTGTCTTTTCAATTCCTTGATAGTATCCTGTGATGTACAAAAGTTTTTCATTTGATGAATCTAATTCATCTGTTTCTTCTTTTGCTGAATATTCTGTTGGCATTATATCTAAAAATCCATTTCCAAATCCAAGGTCATGAAGATTTTCCCATATGTTTTCATTCAAGAGTTTTATAGTTTTAGCCCCTTGATCCATTTTTAGTTAATTTTTGATATATGGTTTGAGATAAGATTCCAAATTTATTCTTTTCTTTAGCTCAAGATGTTGGAATTAATATTCATAAGAGATAATCATATCATTCTTCATTGTCTTGGAAAAAACATCTATGATAATATTAAATCATTTTGTTTTATACTTAAAAAAAGAATCGAAGAAAAATATAAGAGCTAAAGCTATAAAATTCTCAGGAGAAAGCATATGGGTAAATCTATATAAACTTGGATTCTGAAATGGATTCTTAGATATGACTGCATAAGAACAAACAACAAAAAAAATAAATGAAAAGGATTCATGAAAATTAAAAACTTCTGTACATCACAGGACACTGTCAAGAAAGTGAAAAGCCAATGTGCAGAACTTTTACAACTTTTACAACTCAAAAATAAAACATTATATTTAATAATCTAACTTAAAGGTAGACTAAGGATTTGAGTGGACATTTCTCCAAAGATATACAAATGGCCAATAAATACTTAACACATACTCAACATCATTAGCCATTGGGAAAATACAAGTCAAAACCATAAGACACACACGCTTTAGGATAACTATAATAAAACAAAGGGACAATAAATAGTAAGTGTTGACAAAGAAATGGAGATGTTGGAACCCTCTGACATTGCTAGTTAAGAACATAATATGGTGAAGCCACTTTAGAATATAGTTTGACAGTTCCTCAGAAAGATAAATACACAGTTACCATGTGACCCACCAATTCTGAGATATATACCCAAAAGAACTGAAAACATATGTCCACATAAAAGCTTATACATGAATATTCAAAGCACCATTATTTATAATAGCCAAGAGTGGAAACAAGCCAAATGTCCATCAACAGATAAATGAATAAACAAAAGGTATAGCCACACAGTGAAATATTACTCAGCCATTAAAAGGACTGAAGTACTGACACATGCTACAACATGGATGAACCTGAAATTCTAAGTGAAAAAACACAGACATAAAAGGACATATATTGTGTGATTCCATTTATATGAATAGGGAAATCCATAGTGATAGAAAGCAAATTAGTAGTTGCCAAGGGCTAGAGGGAAGGGAGAAGTAAATAATGGATACAGGGTTTCTTTTTGAGGTAAAGAAATCTTTTCCATCGATAATGCTGATGGTTGCAAACTGTGACTGTACTAAAAAGCATTAAATTGTCTACTCTAAAAGAGTGAATTTTATGATATGAGAAGTATCTCAACAAAAATCAATAAATTTTAAAAATATCTTGCAGGCAGAGGTTTTTCTATTTTAAAACTGCTTATTTGATATTTGCCTTAGAAATTTTTTTTTTTTTTTAGGAATTTATCATGGCATCCTGCATTGACCACGAAAAATAAAATGCGAATTCCACATTCGCACGCGTTTATTGATCTGACTACAGATTTTACAGCAGGTAAGTTGCACAAAAATGTAAAATATTTCTTTTGAACTGCCAAAGAATTACAAGATTTTATTTATTCTTTTCTTAGTAATCATTTCCTATTGAATTGAATGTTAAAACCAAAATGTTAAAAGATTATAAGGAAATCAGTGATCTTAGATACACATTAAAAGTACTGGCTATAGGGGCTCCTCAGTGGCTCAGCCAGTTAAGTTGTCTGCCTTAGGCTCAGGTCATGATCCCAGAGTCCTGGAATTGAGCCCCAAGTCTGGCTCCCTGGGAGCCTTCTTCTCCCTCTGGCCCTCCCCCTATTCTCTCTCTCTCTCTCTCTCTCTCTCTCAAATAAAATCTTTAAAAAAAAAATAAAGTACTGTATATAATAAATAAACCTTTAGTTGCTTTTGTTGTTTGTTAACCACATCAAAATTTGGATTCTCCACTTACGGATTGATGATAATTTAGACACCAGTTGCCTGATGTTTCTTTCCCTTTCCATTTAAAAATTATTGACTAATAAATACTATAAATTTAATTGTAAGAAAAATATTTAGCTTATAATTTAAAATTTTCAAAGGCTTTTTACAACTTTTTACTATGGAAAATTCTAAACATAGAAAAGTAGAATAGTATCTCATATATGATACACTATTCTACTTGTTTTTTAAGATTTTTTATTTTATTTATTTGAGAGAGAGAGCATGAGACAGGGGAGGGTCAGAGGGAGGAGCAGACTCCCTGCCGAGCAGGGAGCCCGATATGGGACTCGATCCCAGGACTCCAGGATCATGACCTGAGCCAAAGGCAGTCACCTACCCGATTGAGCCACCCAGGTGCCCCTATACTACTCTACTTTTAATTATCACTTAGCTTCAACAATTATCAATATGTGGCCTATCTTATTTCGTTGGTAAAACCATCGACAAGCCCGTCCTGCCCCAGACAATTTGAAATCCAAAACATTGTATCATTTCATTTATAAATATTTTTAATCTGTATCTCTAAATGATAAGGACTTTTTTATTTTTAACATCTGAAAGATCGTTTTCATATCTAAAAAAAATTTAGCAATAGTTTCTTAATATCATCAAATATTTATTCAATATTGAAAATGCCCCAATTATCTCCTAAATGTTTTTATCAAATCAAGAGCTAAACAAGGTATACATACATATATTTAAAAAACATTATCTGGGGGCACCTGGGTGGCTCAGTCAGTTAGGCTTCTGCCTTCTGCTCGGGTCACGAGCAGGAGGGACCTGCCAGGGTCCCAGGATCGAGCCCCACCTCTGGCTCCCTGCTCAGCAGAGAGCTTGCTTCTCCCTCTCCCTCCGCCCCTCCCCTCCCCTGCTCCTGCGCACACTCACGTGCTCTGTCTCAAATAAGTAAAAATCTTTTAAATAAATAAAATAATAAAAGAAAAAAAAAAGAACATTATCTGTATTATAGAATGTCTCAAACTCTGAATTTTGCCATTTCTACCACCATAGTGTTAGCATGTGACTCTGTCCCCTGTATTTTTTCTAAACCAGTAGTTAAATTTGAAGCCTTGATCAGAATCAGACTTTCTGTTGGTCAAAAATTCTTCCTAGATATTGCAGTTTGTTTCAGGTCATTAGGAGACATGTGATTTAAATTCTGTCTCTTTTGTGATGTTAAGATTGACCAGTAGTTTCAGTTTCCCTCAGCGTGGACCATTCATTATAATGCTATCCTAATGGTTTTAGCTGCTATTGATATTTATAGACATGGCCATTATTTCAAAAGGAGTTACAAAATTGTGGCACTCTACATCTATCATTCATCTGTATATATTATTATCTGGAATTTTCTATTTAATAAAAAAGACAACTTTAGTCACCTGAAGTACAGCTCAGACAGGCAGGTCAAGTGCTGGATTTTTGTTCTTCCTCCCTATTTTCTTATCCAATTATTTTTTTTTCATTTTTTTTTATTGTTATGATAATCCCCATACATTACATCATTAGTTTCAGATGTAGTATTCCATGATTCATTGTTTGTGCATAACCAGGGCTCCATGCCAAATGTGCCCTCCTCAATACCCATCATCAGGCTAACCCATCCTCCCACTGCCCTCCCCTCTAGAACCCTCAGTTTGTTTTTCAGAGTCCATCATCTCTCATGGTTCGTCTACCCCTCTAATTTCCCCCCATTCATTGTTCCCCTCCTGCTATCTTCTTCTTCTTTTTTTTTTACTTAATATATATTGCATTATTTGTTTCGAAGGTACATATCTGAGATTCAACAGTCTTGCACAATTCACAGCGCTTACCAGAACACATACCCTCCCCAGTGTCTCTCACCCAGTCACCCCATCCCTCCCACCCCACCCCCCACTCCAGAAACCCTCAGTTTCTTTCCTGAGATTAAGAATTCCTCCTATCAGTGAGGTCATATGATACATGTCTTTCTCTGTTTGACTTATTTCGTTCAGCATAATACCCTCCAGTTCCATCCACGTCGTTGCAAATGGCAAGATCTCATTCCTTTTGATGGCTGCATAATATTCCATTGTGTATATATATACCACATTTTCTTTATCCATTCATCTGTCGATGCACATCTTGGCTCCTTCCATAGTTTGGCTATTGTGGACATTACTGCTATAAACATCGGGGTGCACGTACCCTTTCAGATCCCTACTTTTGTATCTTTGGGGTAAATACCCAGTAGTGCAATTGCTGGGTCATACGGTAGCTCTATTTTCAACTTTTTGAGGAACCTCCATACTGTTTTCCAGAGTGGCTGCACCAGCTTGCATTCCCACCAACAGTGTAGGAGGGTTCCCCTTTCTCCGCATCCCCGCCAACATCTGTCATTTCCTGACTTGTTAATTTCAGCCATTCTGACTGGTGTGAGGTGGTATCTCACTGAGGTTTTGATTTGAATTTCCCTGATACCGAGTGACGTTGAGCTCTTTTTCATGTGTCTGTTGGCCATTTGGATGTCTTCTTTGGAAAAATGTCTGTTCATGTCTTCTGCCCATTTCTTGATTGGATTCTTTGTTCTTTGGGTGTTGAGTTTGATAAGTTCTTTATACATATTGGATACTAGCCCTTTATCTGATATGTCATTTGCAAATATCTTCTCCCATTCTGTCGGTTGTCTATTGGTTTTGTTGACTGTTTCCTTTGCTTTGCAAAAGCTTTTTATCTGGATGAAGTCCCAATAGTTCATTTTTGCCCTTGCTTCCCTTGCCTTTGGCGATGTTTCTAGGAAGAAGTTGCTGCGGCAGAGGTCAAAAAGGTTGCTGCCTGTGTTCTCCATTAGGATTTTGATGGACTCCTGTCTCACATTGAGGTCTTTCAACCATTTGGAGTCTATTTTTGTGTGTGGTGTAAGGAAATGGTCCAGTTTCATTCTTCTGCACTTGGCTATCCCATTTTCCTAACACCATTTGTTGAAGAGACTGTCTTTGTTCCATTGGACATTCTTTCCTGCTTTGTCAAAGATGAGTTGACCATAGAGTTGAGGGTCCATTTCTGGGCTCTCTATTCTGTTCCATTGATCTATGTGTCTGTTTTTGTGCCAGTACCATACTGTATGGATGATGACAGTTTTGTAATAGAGCTGGAAGTCCGGAATTGTGATGCCACCAGCTTTGCTTTTCTTTTTCAACATTCCTCTGGCTATTCAGGGTCTTTTCTGATTCAATACAAATTTTAGGATAATTTGTTCCATTTCTTTGAAAAAAAGTGGATGGTATTTTGATGGGGATTGCATTGAATGTGTAGATTACTCTAGGTAGCATTGACATCTTCACAATATTTGTTCTTCCAATCCATGAGCATGGAACGTTTTTCCATTTCTTTGTGTCTTCCTCAATTTCTTTCATGAATATTTTATAGTTTTCTTAGTACAGATCCTTTGCCTCTTTCGTTAGATTTATGCCTAGGTATCTTATGCTTTTGGGTGTAATTGTAAATGGGATCGACTCCTTAATGTCTCTTTCTTCTGTCTTGTTGTTGGTGTATAAAAATGCCACTGACTTCTGTGCATTGATTTTATATCCAGCCACTTTACTGAATTCCTGTATGAGTTCTAGCACCTGTGGGGTGGAGTCTTTTGGGTTTTCCACATAAAGTATCATATCATCTGCAAAGAGTGAGAGATTGACTTCTTCCTTGCCGATTTGGATGCCTTTGATTTCTTTTTGTTGTCTGATTGCTGTGGCTAGGACTTCCAATACTATGTTGAATAGCAGTGGTGATAGTGGACATCCCTGCCGCGTTCCTGACCTTAGGGGGAAAGCTCTGAGTTTTTCCCCATTGGGAATGATATTCGCTGTAGGTTTTTCATAGATGGCTTTTAGGATATTGAGGTATGTACCCTCTATGCCTATACTCTGAAGAGTTTTGATCAAGAAAGGATACTATACTTTGTCAAATACTTCTTCTGCATCTGTTGAGAGGATCATATGATTCTTGTTCTTTCTTTTGTTAATGTATTGTATCACGTTGATTGATTTGCGGATATTGAACCAACCTTGCAGCCCAGGGATAAATCCCACTTGGTCATGGTGAATAATCGTTTTAATGTACTGTTGGATCCTATTGGCTAGTATTTTGGTGAGAATTTTTGCATCCATGTTTATCAGGGATATTGGTCTGTAGTTCTCCTTTTGGATGGGGTCTTTGGTTTGGGGATCAAGGAAATGGTGGCCTCATAAAATGAGTTTAGAAGTTTTCCTTCCATTTCTGTATTTTGGAACAGTTTCAGAAGAATAGGTAATCATTCTTCTAGAAATGTTTGGTAGAATTCCCTTAGGAAGCCATCTGGCCCTAGGCTTTTGTTTGTTGAGAGATTTTTGATGATTGCTTCAATTTCCTTAGTGGTTATAGGTCTGTTCAGGTTTTCTATTTCTTCCGGGTTCAGTTTTGGTAGTCGATACATCTCTAGGAATGCATCCATTTCTTCCAGGTTATCTAATTTGCTGACATAGGTTTGCTCATAATATGTTCTTATAATTGTTTGTATTTCTTTGGTATTGGTTGTTAACTCTCCTCTTTCATTCATGATTTTGTTGCTTTGGGTCATTTCTCTTTTCTGTTTGATAAGTCTGGCCAGGGATTTATCAGTCGTGTTAATTCTTTCAAAGAACCACCTCCTAGTTTCGTTCATCTGTTCTACTGTTCTTTTAGTTTCTATTTCATTGATTTCTGCTCTGATCTTCATTATTTCTCTTCTCCTGCTGGGTTTAGGCTTTATTTGCTGTTCTTTCTCCAGCTCCTTTAGGTGTAGGGTTACGTTGTGCATTTGAGACCTTTCTTGTTTCTTGAGAAAGGCTTGTATTGCTATATACTTTCCTCTTAGGACTGCCTTTGCTGCATCCCAAAGATTTTGAATAGTTGTGTTTTCATTTTCATTGGTTTCCATGAATTTTTTTAATTCTTCTTTAATTTCCTGGTTGACCCATTCATTCTTCAGTAGGATGCTCTGTAGCCCCCATGTATTTGACTTCTTTCCGACTTTCCTCTTGTGATTGAGTTCTAGTTTCAAAGCATTATGGTCTGTAAATAGGCAGGGAATGATCCCAATCTTTTGGTACCGGTCGAGACCTGATTTGTGACCTAGGATGTGATCGATTCTGGAGAATGTTCCATGGGCACGAGAGAAGAATGTGTATTCTGTTGCTTTTGGATGGAATGTTCTGAATATGTCTGTGAAGTATATTTGGTCCAGTGTGTCATTTAAAGTCTTTATTTACTCTTTGATCTTTTCCTTAGACGATCTGTCCATTTCAGTGTGGGGAGTGTTAAAGTCCCCCACTATTATTGTATTTTTGTCAATGTGTTTCTCTGCTTTTGTTATTAATTGCCTTATATAATTGGATTCTCCCATGTTAGGGGCATAGATATTTACAATTGTTAGATCTTCCTGTTGGATAGACCCTTTAAGTAGGATATAGTGTCCTTCCTCATCTCTTATTACAGTCTTTGGTTTAAAATCTAATTTGTCTGATATAAGGATTGCCACCCCAGCTTTCTTTTGGTGTCCATTAGCATGGTAAATGGTTTTCCACCCCCTCACTTTCAATCTGGGGGTGTCTTTGGGTCTAAGATGAGTCTCTTACAGACAGCATATCGATGGATCTTGTTTTTTATTCCAGTCTGTTAGCCTGTGTCTTTTGATTGGGGCATTTAGCCCATTTACATTCAGGGTAACTATTGAAAGATAGGAATTTAGTGCCATTGTATTGCCTGGAAGGTGACTGTTACTGTATATTGTCTGTGTTCCTCTCTGGTTTATGTTGCTTTTACGCTCTCTCTTTGCTTAGAGGACCCCTTTCAAGTTTTCCTGTAGGGCTGGTTTTGTGTTTGCAAATTCCTTTAGTTTTTGTTTGTCCTGGAAGCTTTTTATCTCTCCTTCTATTTTCAACGACAGCCTAGCTGGATAGAGTATTCTTGCCTGCATATTTTTCTCATTTAGTGCTCTAAGTGTATCATGCCAATCCTTGCTGGCCTGCCAGGTCTCTGTGGATAGGTCTGTTGCCAATCTAATGTTTCTACCGTTGTAGGTTACATATCTTTTCTCCCGAGTTGCTTTCAGGATTTTCTCTTTGTCTCTGAGACTCGTAATTTTTACTATTAGATGTCGGGGTGTTGACCTATTTTTATTGATTTTGAGAGGGGTTCTCTGTGCTTCCTGGATTTTGATGCCTGTTTCCTTCCCCAAATTAGGGAAGTTCTCTGCTCTAATTTGCTTCAATATAACTTCTGCCCCTCTCTCTCTTTCTTCTTCTGGGATCCCAATTATTCTAATGTTGTTTTGTCTTATGGTATCGCTTATCTCTCAAATTCTGCCCTCGTGACCCAGTAGTTGTTTATCTCTCTTTTTCTCAGCTTCTTTATTTTCCATCATTTGGTCTTCTATATCACTGATTCTCTCTTCTGCCTCATTTATCCTAGCAGTTAGTGCCTACATATTTGATTGCACCTCATTAATAGCCTTTTTGATTTCTACTTAGTTAGATTTTAGTTCTTTTATTTCTCCAGAAAGGGTTTCTCTACTAACTTCCTGCGTTTTCAAGCCCAGCTAGTATCTTTGAAGTGATGATTCTGAACTCTAGATCTGACATCGTACTAATGTCTGTATTGAGTAGGTCCCTGGCAGTCGGTACTACCTCTTGTTCTTTTTGTTGAGGTGATTTTTTCCGTCTTGTCATTTTGTGCAGAGGAGAATAGATGAATGAGAAAACAAAATGCTAGCAGAGTAACAACGTCCCCAGAAAATATACTCTAAACAAATCAGAAAAGACCTGAAGCAGTGGGAAAAGAAAGGGAAAGAGAGAAAAAAGAAAAAGAAAAAAAAAAGGAAAAGAAAAGATAAAGATAAAAACAAACAAAAACAGAAGAAAACAAAAAAAAACAGAATGTGATCAAATATGATCAGGCTGGTATATAGATCAGTGCCACACACTAGATTTTGGGTGTATTTGGTGTGTTAGAAGAAAGTGCCTCTCAAAATTTTAAAGAAAGAAAAACTTATATATGTGCCAAAATAAGGGTTGATATGATGAAGGGATGGAATATGACTGTAAAGATGGAAATTATAAAAAATTTTATGAAGGAATTGGTAAGAAGTTGTTTGAAAAAAGAAAGAAGAGGATTTAAAAAAAAGGAGAAAAAAAAGGGAGAGAATGTGATCAGGCACTGGAGTAGAAAAAAAACATACAATAGAGATTTAGGTTATATTTTGATCTGTTAGAAGAAACTATCTCAAAATTTTAAAGAGAGAACAACATATGCCAAAAATATGGGTAACTACTATGAAGGGATAGAATATGACTCTAAAAATGAAAAATAAAAATGTTTTTTTAAAAAAGGGATTTATAAGATGTTGGTTGAAAAAGTGAAAGAGAAAAATTCAAAAAAAAAAAAAATACAGTTAAAAAAAAATTATCTTTGACAGACTAAAGAATCATGGTAAAAAAGCCCTGAGTTCTATGTGCAGTATTCCCTTAGTGCTGGAGTTCTGCTGTTCTCGTTTTCGGTAAACTTGGTCTTGGCTGGCTGTTCTCACTGATCTTCTGGGGGAGGGGCCTGTTGCCGTAGTTCCCAAATATCATTGCCAGAGGCGGAATTGCCCCACCCTTGCCGGTCCAGGCCAAGTAATCTGCTCGGGTTTGCTTTCCAGAGCTTTTGTTCCCTTCAAGCTTTCCGTACAGCTTTGGAGGCCAAGAGTGAAAATGGGGCCTCCCACTCTCTGCCTTGGAGGAGCCGAGAACTCAGGCCCTGCTCCTCAGTGAGCCCCCAGAGAAAAGCCGCCAGTCACTCCCGTCTCCCCTGTCTCCGGCCACACTCCGTGCTCACCCGGCCTGTGACCACGCGTTTCTATCTCTGGCACCTGACCCCGTGTGGGGTCTCCAAACCCAGCAGATTCCTGCGGTGCACTCCTGTGCCTCTCTCTTCCCGGGGGAGGAATGTGAGTCTCCCCGGATCTGCCGCTTGTTGGGTGCCTGCTGGAGGAGCAGTGGCCCGACTGTGCCGCGGTTCACGGTTTATGGCAACCCGGAGCTGATAGCCCATGCCTGAGCTCTGTCTCTGCAGCCGGCTTCCCCACTCCCAATACCTGGGAGCTCTGCTGCACTCAGGCACCCCTGGTCTTTCTGTGACCCCGAGGGTCCTGAGACCAAACTGTCCCATGAGGGTTCCACCCCCCGCTTAACCACCGGAGTAACGTCCCTCAGCAGAGCTGACATCTAAAAGTTCCCATTTTGTGCTCCATGGCTCTATCACTTGCCAGATGCAGCCGTCGGAGGCCCGTCCCCCGCCGTCTATCCTCCCGAATATCGCCTCGGATTCACTTCTCCGCACGTCCTACCTTCCAGAAAGTGGTCGCTTTTCTGTTCAGAGAGTTGCTGCTCTTCTTTTCTTTGATCTCCTCTTGAGTTCGTAGGTGGTCAGATTCGTTAGATCCCTATCCGGCTGAATTCCTGAGATGAGACGAAATCCAGGTCTCTACTCCTCTGCCATCTTGCTCTGCCCCCAATTATTTTTAATGTGGTCAAATACTTCTAAAATTTGCCATCTTAACCATTTTTAAGTGTACACTTAAATGTATTAAATACACTCATAATGTTGACCTACCATGTAGCTCTTCATTTTATAAAACTGAAACTGTACATCCATTAAACAATAACTCCTCATTCCCTCTCCCCAGTCTCTAGCAACCCCTATTCTGTGTTCTGGCTCTGATTTTGACTACTCTTGAGTACTTCACATAAGTGAAATCATGACAGTATTTGTTATTTTGTGACTGACTTATATCGCTTAGCATAATGTCCTCAGAGTTCATCCATGTTATAACATATGTCACAATTCCCTTCCTGTTTGAAACTGAATAATACTTCATTGTGTATATCCCACATTTTGTTTATTCATTCATCTATTCATGGACATTTAGGTTACTTCCACATTTTGGCTGTTGTGAATAATACTGCTCTGAGCATGGATGCACACATGTCTTTTAGAAATCCTGCTTTCAGTTGTTTTGGAAGTGGAATTTCTGGATGATATGTTAATTCTTTTTTTTTTTTTAATATGTTGAGGAACCACCATTATAACAGCTACACCATTTTGTATTCCCACCAACAGTGCACAGGGTTCTCCACGTACTTGCCAATATTTGTTATATTCTGATTTTTTTTCGTAGTAGCCCTCCTAATGGGTATAAGGTGGTATCTCATTGTAGTTTTGATTTGCATTTCCCTAATGATTAATAGTGTTGAACATCTTGGGATGCCTGGGAGGCTTAGGCTTAGCTTCCAACCCTTGGTTTTGCCTCAGGTCATGGTCTTAGGGTCTTGGGATCGAGCCCTGCATTGTGCTCCCCACTCAGGGGGGAGTTTGCTCAAGGATTCTCTCTCTCTCTCCACCCCCCAAGTAAATCTTTAAAAAAAAATAATGTTGAACATCTTTTCATGTTTTTTGGCCATTTGCATATCTCCTTGATAAGAATGTTTAATAAAGTTCTATGCCCATTTTTTAATTGGATTCTTTTTGGTGGTGTTGAGTTTGAGTTATTCTCTATTCAGAATATTACTTCCTCATCAGTTACATGATTTGCAAATATTTTCTCTCATTTTGGGGATGCTTTTTTACTCTGTTGATAGTGTTTTTGGATGCAGCAATGTTTTTTCTTAATCTTTACGTCCATTTTGTCTGTTGTTTCTTTGTTGCTTGTGCCTTTGGTGTCTATCCAAGAAATCATTGCCAAGTCCAGTGTGATGATGCTTTTGCCCTGTATTTTCTCCTAAGAGTTTTATACTTTTGTCCCTTACATTTAGGGCTTTGATCTATTTTGTGTTAACTTTTGTATACAGTGTTAGATAAGAGTCCAGCCTCCTTCTTTTGCATGAATACCCGGTTTTCCCATCACCATTCATTGAAAAGACTTGTCATTTCCCCAATAAATGGTCTTGGCACTCTTGTCAAAAGTCATTTGACAATATATATAGGAGGATTTATTTCTGGGCTCTTTATCTGTTCTACTGATCTATGCATTTGTCTTTATGCTAATACCACACTATTTTGATTATTGTAACTGTTCAGTAAATTTTGAAATCAGAAACTTCTTTTTCAAAATTGTTTTGGCTGTTTGGGGTACTTTGAGATTCCATATGAATTTTAGGATGGATTTTTATGTTTCTGCAAAAAATGCCCTTGGGGTTTTAATTAGGATTGTTCTGAAGCTATAGATCACTTTGGGTAATATTGACATCTTAACAATATTATCTTCCAATTGATGAACATGGGATATGTTTCCATTTATTTATGTCTTTTAATGATTTCTTTCAGCAGTGTTTTTTAGTTTTCACTTTACAAGTCTTTCACCTCCTTGGTTAATTCCTAAGTATTTTATTCTTTTGATTCTATTGTTCATGAAGTTGTTTTCTTAATTTCCTTTTTAGATTTTTCATTGTCAGTGTATAGAAATGCAGTCAATTTCTGTGTGTTAATTTTGCATCCTGCTATTTTGCTGAATTCATTTATTAGTTCTGACACTTTTTTGTGGAATCTTTAGGGTTTTCTACAAATAAACTCATATTGTCTATAAGCAGAGATCATTTAACTTCTTCTTTTCTGATTGTTTACCTTCTATTTCTTTCTCCTCTTCATCCCATTTTTACCAGTAAAGAAATTCTCTTTGAGTAATCTTTCTAAAGTTAACATAAAATACATGGGGAAATATTTAAATTGTCATTGTTAGTATTCTGTTTTTCAAAACATTATTTCTGCCTTTAAAATCATTTCAGCAGGGCGCCTGGGTGGCTCAGTTGGTTAAGCGACTGCCTTCGGCTCAGGTCATGATCCTGGAGTCCTGGGATCGAGTCCCGCATCGGGCTCCCTTCTCGACAGGGAGTCTGCTTTGTCCTCTGACCCTATCCCCTCTCATGTGTTCTCTCTCTCTCATTCTCTCTCTCTCAAATAAATAAATAAAAAATCTTTAAAAAATAAAAAAATAAAATCATTTCAGCAAAGTTATTGAATACCCGCTCCATGCAAAGCCCTCTACTCTTTGTTATGTGAAATACAGGATGACAAATGCTTGCAGTCCTCAAAGAACATTTAGTTTCCTGTGAGTCTTATGAGTCTACCCAAGTTATGTAGCAGAATAAAATAATTACGTATTATTCTATGTATGTAAATATATAAGTATATATAAAGTAATTACAAACTGCTGTATAATAACCAGAGTAGGAAGAGACAGACAGCCTCACTGTTCTTGGGACTAGAGTCCTACACAGTTGAGCTAAGAATTTGTCCAATGAAAAGTGAGTTATATGCTTCTCATTATCCATCATATGCTCTATGTTCATTCTTTAGAAAATATAAAGCTTTCCTAAACAATTAGTTCTAGAAGAAATTCTTATTATAAGTGGGACTTCCTATGGAAGACAAGATATGTAATGTAGTAATTGAGTTGCCCGTGACAAATATTTTTTAAACATTTTTATTAGATTATTTTTTTAATTACCAAAACTGTGGCTTTTAATGACTTTTATCCATTGTATGGTTGTAATATAGTTTATTTAATCCTTTTTTTTGACAATAGTTTCTAGTTTTTATTTTGTTTTTTATTCTAAGTAGAGCTCTGGTGTCTTATTCTGTGTACATCTCTCAAAAGTTCCTCAAGGAGAGGTCCTGGAAGTAAAATAACCTGACTAAACAATTATAAAGATTTTTAAGGTGAAACATTGCCACATTGCCCTCCAGAAAGCTATGAGAGTGCTTATTTCTCCCACCTTTGCCAAAACATGGGTATTACTTTTTAAAAATTCACTACTACTATTTTGATAGGTGAAAAAAATATTTCATTATAACTTTAACATCCATTTCTTAAATTAGTATTGAGATAGAATTTTTCTTTTTCATGTGTGAGTTTCATATGTGTATTGCCTTATGTATTGCTGACAGTTTCCTGTTATTTAAGTCTGTCTTTTGGAAAGTGAAAACTAAAAATGACATGAAACTAAATAAAAATTAAAACTAAACATGAGGGGCGCCTGGTGACTCAGTCAGTTAGGTGTCTGCCTTCGGCTCAGGTCATGATCTTAGAGTCCCGAGATAGAGCCCAGCATCAGGCTTCCTGCTCAGTGAAGTCGGCTTCACCCTCTGGCCCTCCCCCACTCATGCTCTCTCTGTATCTCTCTCAAATAAATAAAATCTAAAAAAAAAAAACTAAAACTAAACATGAAAACTTGGGGCACCTGGGTGGCCCAGTCAGTTAAGCATCTGAGTCTTGATTTCTGTTCAGGTCATGATCTCAGGGTCATGAGATCAAGCCCCACATCAGACTCTATACTTGGCGTGGAGCCTGCTTAAGACTCTCTCTCTCTCCCTCTTCCCCCACCCCCACTCACACTCTCTCTCTCTCTCTCTAAAAGAAAAAAAAACACTAAACATGAAAACTAAAAACATAACATTAAAACCCAACGTAATGAAAGCAGTTCTATAGGGAAGCCAACTTAGTAGAACCCATGATCTGGCCTAGACCAAGGACCAGTCCTTGGAATGTTACAAGAGGTGAAATGGTCCACCTGTCCCAAGTCATTCACCTGTAAATATCTTCTTTATCAACTGGACTTTTGACACATTATCAGTTCTGTTTTATAAAAAGGACCTGGATTCTGGTATTTATTTTTATTTTTGAACACAGGTATCTTTTCCTTAGTTACCAAATGGGGTAAATAGATGATAAGATGGTTTTTCTTCTATAGCAATAAAGGAATGTAACAGATTCTACTCTAGGTGATGTGCAGTCATATCTGCTACAGGGGTGGACTAAGATACTAAGATTATTTTCTTAAGGTGGATTATTGAAGAAAATGAGATGATCAGAATAATGTGTTAAGAAATAGAGAATATTTGGGGGTAGTAAAGAACCGGAAAATTTGAAGACTACTTAGAAAATGGTGATATACGTGAGTCCGTTGCCAGTAGTTGTAGAAGTCCCTTGATTGATAGAATAACAGTTTTAAGCCAAAGTAGAGACTTTAGGGAGAAGATTTGATATAGGAGAAATTGAGTTTAGAAAAAAGGTATTTGAGGCTCGGGGGGGGGGCGGGTAGGGGGTGACCTACATGCAAGCAATCATTGTCAATTTTACCCTAGAACTTGAGAACAGAGTTCAAGGTCATAACCTTAATTTGGGTCTTCTACATTGTCAAGGCTGTAGAAATGGCTGAGCTCTGAAAAAGTGAGTTTGGAGTGGTAAGAACAGAGGTCTATAAATTCAGTATTTTTTGCTTGATCAGTTACTCATGTGTATATTTATATATTTTTAAAATTCTTAAAAAGTAACATGATTATGGTAAGACACAGTTCCAAAGTATACAAAGAAAGGCAACCACTATTTTCAGTTTCCTCTCTGCCCTTCCTAAAATGTTCTGCACAGATACACACTTTCCCTTTTTACCCAAATAGAAGTAAATTTTGTATATAATTGTGAATCTATCTTAATTCAGATATATTAGCATATCAGCACATATAGCTCTGCTGGGTTTTTTAAATGAATTACTGGGTCTTCCATTATATAGAGATACTATAATTTGACTAAATATCCATCTCTTGATGGACATTTGTATGCTTCTCCTTTTTCTTTGCAACAGTACTCCATTATTGTAGTATATTTTATTTATTTTTTTAAATTTTTTATTGTTATGTTAATCCCCATACATTACATCATTAGTTTTAGATGTAGTGTTCCATGATTCATTCTTTGTGCATAACACCCAGTGCTCCATGCTGAACATGCCCTCCTCAATACCCATCACCAGGCTAACCCATCCTCCCACCCCCCTGCCCTCTAGAACACTCAGTTTGTTTTTCAGAGTCCATCGTCTCTCATGGTTCGTCTACCCCTCTGATTTCCCCCCTTCATTCTTCCCCTCCTGCTATCTTCTTTTTTTTTTTCTTAACATATATTACATTTTAGTTTAAGACGTACAGATCTGAGATTCAACAGTCTTCCACAATTCACTGCGCTTACGAGAGCACATACCCTCCCCAGTGTCTACCACCCAGTCACCCCATCCCTCCCACCCCACCCCCACTACAGCAACCCTCAGTTTCTTTCCTGAGATTAAGAATTCCTCCTATCAGTGAGGTCATATGATACATGTCTTTCTATGTTTGACTTATTTCGCTCACCATAATACCCTCCAGTTCCATCCACGTTGTTGCAAATAGCAAGATCTCATTCCTTTTGATGGCTGCATAATATTCTATTGTATATATATACCACATCTTCTTTATCCATTCATCTGTTGATGGACATCTTGGCTCTTTCCACAGTTTGGCTATTGTGGTGGACATTGCTGCTATAAACATCGGGGTGCATGTACCCTTTTAGATCCCTACTTTTGTATCTTTGGGGTAAATACCCAGTACTGCAATTGCTGGATCAAAGGGTAGCTCTATTTTCAACTTTTTGAGGAACCTCCATACAGTTTTCCAGAGTGGCTGCACCAGCTTGCATTCCCACCAACAGTGTAGGAGGGTTCCCCTTTCTCCACATCCCCAACAACATCTATCGTTTCCTGACTTGTTAATTTTAGCCATTCTGACTGCTGTGAGGTGGTATCTCATCGAGGTTTTGATTTGGATTTCCCTGATGCCGAGCGATGTGGAGGACTTTTTCATGTGTCTCTTGGCCATTTGGATGTCTTCTTTGGAAAAATGTCTGTTCATGTCTTCCACCCATTTCTTCATTGGATCATTTGTTCTTTGGGTGTTGAGTTTGATAAGTTCTTTATAGATTTTGGATACGAGCCCTTTATCTGATATGTCATTGGCAAATATCTTCTCCCATTCTGTTGGTTGTCTTTTGGTTTTGTTAACTGTTTCCTTTGCTTGGCAAAAGCTTTTTGTCTTGATAAAGTCCCAAGAGTTCATTTTTGCCCTTGCTTCCCTGGCCTTTGGCGATGTTTCTAGGAAGAAGTTGCTGTGGCTGAGGTCGAAGAGGTTGCTGCCTGTGTTCTCCTTTAGGATTTTGATGGACTCCTGTCTCACACTGAGGTCTTTCAACCATTTAGAGTCTATTTTTGTGTGCGGTGTAAGGAAATGGTCCAGTTTCATTCTTCTGCATGTGGCTATCCAATTTTCCCAACACCATTTGTTGAAGAGACTGTCTTTTTTCCATTGGACATTCTTTCCTGCTTTGTCAAAGATGAGTTGCCCATAGAGTTGAGGGTCCATTTCTGGGCTCTCTATTCTGTTCCATTGATCTATGTGTCTGTTTTTGTGCCAGTACCATACTGTATGGATGATGACAGTTTTATAATAGAGCTAGAAGTCCGGAACTGTGATGCCACCGGCTTTGCTTTTCTTTTTCATCATTCCTCTGGCTATGTGGGGTCTTTTCTGGTTCCATACAAATTTTAGGATTATTTGTTCCGTTTCTTTGAAAAAAGTGGATGGTATTTTGATGGGGATTGCATTGAATGTGTAGATTGCTCTAGGTAGGATTGACATCTTCACAATATTTGTTCTTCCAATCCATGAGCATGGAACGTTTTTCCATTTCTTTGTGTCTTCCTCAATTTCTTTCATGAGTATTTTATAGTTTTCTGAGTACAGATCCTTTCCTCTTTTGTTAGATTTATGCCTAGGTATCTTATGGTTTTGGGTGCAATTGTAAATGGGATCGACTCCTTAATTTCTCTTTCTTCTGTTTTGTTGTTGGTGTATAGGAATGCCACTGACTTCTGTGCATTGATTTTATATCCTGTCACTTTACTGACTTCTTCTTTACTGATTTGGATGCCTTTGATTTCTTTTTGTTGTCTGATTGCTGTCCTAGGACTTCTAATACTATGTTGAACAGCAGTGGTGATAGTGGACATCCCTGCCGTATTCCTGACCTTAGGCGGAAAGCTCTCAGTTTTTCCCCATTGAGAATGATATTTGCTGTAGGTTTTTCATAGATGGCTTTTATGATATTGAGGTATGTACCCTCGATCCCTATACTCTGAAGAGTTTTGATCAAGAAAGGATGCTGTACTTTGTCAAAAGCTTTTTCTGCATCTATTCAGAGGATCATATGATTCTTGTTCTTTCTTTTGTTAATGTATTGTATCACGTTGATTGATTTGCGGATGTTGAACCAAGCTTGCAGCCCAGGGATAAATCCCACTTGGTCATGGTGAATAATCCTTTTAATGTACTGTTGGATCCTATTGGCTAGTATTTTGGTGAGAATTTTTGCATCCATGTTCATCAGGGATATTGGTCTGTATTTCTCCTTTTGGATGGGGTCTCTGTCTGGTTTTGGGATCAAGGTAATGGTGGCCTCATAAAATGAGTTTGGAAGTTTTCCTTCCATTTCTATTTTTTGGAACAGTTTCAGAAGAATAGGTACTCATTCTTCTTGAAATGTTTGGTAGAATTCCCCTAAGAAGCCATCTTGCCCTGGGCTTTTGTGTTTTGGAAGATTTTTGATGACTGCTTCAATTTCCTTAGTGGTTATGGGTCTGTTCAGGTTTTCTATTTCTTCCTGGTTCAGTTTTGGTAGTTGATACATCTCTAGGAATGCATCCATTTCTTCCAGGTTAGCGAATTTGCTGGCATATAGTTGCTCATAATATGTTCTTATGATTGTTTCTATTTCTTTGGTGTTGCCTGTGATCTCTCCTCTTTCATTTATGATTTTGTTGCTTTGGGTCATTTCTCTTTTCTGTTTGATAAGTCTGGCCAGGGATTTATCAATCTTGTTAATTCTTTCAAAGAACCAGCTCCTAGTTTCATTGATGTGTTCTACTGTTCTTTTAGTTTCTATTTCATTGATTTCTGCTCTGATCTTTATTATCTCTCTTCTCCTGCTGGGTTTAGGCTTTATTCACGGATCTTTCTCCAGCTCCTTTAGGTGTAGGGTTAGGTTGTGTACTTGAGACCTTTCCTGTTTTTTGAGAAAGGCTTGTATTGCTATATACTTTCCTCTTAGGACTGCCTTTGCTGCATCCCAAAGATTTTGAATAGTTGTGTTTTCATTTTCATTGGTTTCCATGAATTTTTTT
>NW_023270469.1:35569361-35569820 GCF_011800145.1 Mirounga leonina
ACCCATTTCTTCATTGGATCATTTGTTCTTTGGGTGTTGAGTTTGATAAGTTCTTTATAGATTTTGGATACGAGCCCTTTATCTGATATGTCATTGGCAAATATCTTCTCCCATTCTGTTGGTTGTCTTTTGGTTTTGTTAACTGTTTCCTTTGCTTGGCAAAAGCTTTTTGTCTTGATAAAGTCCCAAGAGTTCATTTTTGCCCTTGCTTCCCTGGCCTTTGGCGATGTTTCTAGGAAGAAGTTGCTGTGGCTGAGGTCGAAGAGGTTGCTGCCTGTGTTCTCCTTTAGGATTTTGATGGACTCCTGTCTCACACTGAGGTCTTTCAACCATTTGGAGTCTATTTTTGTGTGCGGTGTAAGGAAATGGTCCAGTTTCATTCTTCTGCATGTGGCTATCCAATTTTCCCAACACCATTTGTTGAAGAGACTGTCTTTTTTCCATTGGACATTCTTTCCT
>NW_023270469.1:35569920-35570871 GCF_011800145.1 Mirounga leonina
GGGTCTTTTCTGGTTCCATACAAATTTTAGGATTATTTGTTCCATTTCTTTGAAAAAAGTGGATGGTATTTTGATGGGGATTGCATTGAATGTGTAGATTGCTCTAGGTAGGATTGACATCTTCACAATATTTGTTCTTCCAATCCATGAGCATGGAACGTTTTTCCATTTCTTTGTGTCTTCCTCAATTTCTTTCATGAGTATTTTATAGTTTTCTGAGTACAGATCCTTTCCTCTTTTGTTAGATTTATGCCTAGGTATCTTATGGTTTTGGGTGCAATTGTAAATGGGATCGACTCCTTAATTTCTCTTTCTTCTGTTTTGTTGTTGGTGTATAGGAATGCCACTGACTTCTGTGCATTGATTTTATATCCTGTCACTTTACTGACTTCTTCTTTACTGATTTGGATGCCTTTGATTTCTTTTTGTTGTCTGATTGCTGTCCTAGGACTTCTAATACTATGTTGAACAGCAGTGGTGATAGTGGACATCCCTGCCGTATTCCTGACCTTAGGCGGAAAGCTCTCAGTTTTTCCCCATTGAGAATGATATTTGCTGTAGGTTTTTCATAGATGGCTTTTATGATATTGAGGTATGTACCCTCGATCCCTATACTCTGAAGAGTTTTGATCAAGAAAGGATGCTGTACTTTGTCAAAAGCTTTTTCTGCATCTATTCAGAGGATCATATGATTCTTGTTCTTTCTTTTGTTAATGTATTGTATCACGTTGATTGATTTGCGGATGTTGAACCAACCTTGCAGCCCAGGGATAAATCCCACTTGGTCATGGTGAATAATCCTTTTAATCTACTGTTGGATCCTATTGGCTAGTATTTTGGTGAGAATTTTTGCATCCATGTTCATCAGGGATATTGGTCTGTATTTCTCCTTTTGGATGGGGTCTCTGTCTGGTTTTGGGATCAAGGTAATGGTGGCCTCATAAAATGAGT